>NC_139941.1:32231229-32286229 GCF_963454915.1 Gymnoscopelus microlampas
ACTGTAGCAATCCATGGTTCCATCCAGCACGAATGGAAACGCAACACAACTGGCAAAAGAACCCTCTTCACATGGTACAATGCCACACTTTTCACAATTATGTTACAAAAGTAATATCATATTTAATCCCAGCGTGGTGCAACATCTTCTGTCATAACAGCAGCAAGGGTGCTGGAAATTCAGGTGTCAAATATTTCTCCATTAATCAGTCTGTCTTGTATACCCGGTCCGATTAGGATGCTGAGCTCCACTCTGGGACGCCTCCCCTGATGGGAGCGTGTGTGTCTAGTGTGTGGTAGAGAGGAGGGGACAGGTTCGGGGTGTAGCGGGGATACTCTCGGAGCGGAGGGCTGAGCTGTCTGCTGTGGATGTTCTGGTGGGTCTGAGATGGAGGTCCGGAGCTTTGCGTCTGGTAGGGGTCATGAGGCAGCGGCTCCCCAAGTGGAGGAGAGCCCTGGTGGGCCATAGCGCTGAGCCTAGAGCCCTGTGGGCTGGAGCTGTAGGGGGGATGAGGGGCATAAGGTGGGTAGGGTTCCATAGGAGTCATGGCAGGGGGCAAGGGGCAGGTGTAAGACCATGAAGTGCAGCTGAGATCCTCCAGTCTGGGCTCGGAGCCAGCAAACATACACGCCTGACGCTGTCCCATATCTGAGCTGTAGGGGGAGTCAGTGAGACCCAGGGGAGGATTATTGGGCAAGCCAGGTGGAGGGGGAGGAGGGTAGGATGAGGGGTGGTAGTAAGACTCTCCCTCGTTTGGTGAGCCATCAATGAATGGCTTCTTATACTGATGCGGGTGGTCTGCTGAGGGACAGCTCTCTTCCACTAGTGAGAGAAAGAGAGAGAGTGAGCAAGTGAGAGAGTGGAGATCACAACATGACTGGGGTGTTGAAAAAAATCAATGACCTGTTGTAAATTTAGACCGTTTTTTCTAATATAGAAATCATCCTTTTTTAATACTCTAAAGAAGCAGTTTCAGCAGTTTCACTGTACCTTTCCTCTTGGTGTAGTGGTACACCTGCGGCTGTGGGTGGTGCTGCAGGGGTGGATGGGGAAGGCCATAGGAGGCTGGTGGACCACTCAGGGGACTGCTACTGCTGCTCAGGCCGTTCTCACAGGGGTAGGGGGATCGGATGGCCTCGGGGGATCCTCCCAGAACCCGACCTTCACCAGTGAAGGGACTCCCGCTTGAACACACCCTCTGGCGGGCTGTGCTGCGAGGGACCACTGGATAGTCTTTACTGAAAAAAGTAGATGAGCGAAAGAGAGATGTAAGTTGACTATTACAGCAATAGCAGAGATTCACCCCAAGTACTGTAATTCACCCCAAAAAACACTTATTTTCTATCAATTACATGCGCCATGAAGCATTGAATTCATGGAGATTTCTTTGTTTTTGTCACATTCCTGAGCCAATAATTTGATGATGATAATAAAGATGCTAATGTATCCGGTAGGAGAAACAAAGGAGACTCTTTGTGTCTCCTACAGGAGAGACCGCCAGTTATCAAATTATTGGCTTAGGGATGCGATCAAAACAAAAAAATCTCCATGAATTCAATGCTTCATGGGATGTGTAATTGATAGAAAATTCATCAAGTCATTTTTTGGGTGAACTACTCCTTTAACCTCTTAACTTAAGTCCTATACTGAACTTGATCGTACAATGATGATGATACAATGATTGATTGATTGATTGATTGATTGATTGATTGATTGATTGATTGATTGATTGATTGGTTGATATTTTTAATGACAAAAATGCATATACTAACATACATACACGTATACCGTATGTCAAAAGGATAAAACACAAAAAAGCTTGAGAGCTTATTTCCATTGTGTTCCAGAGTGCAAATGTGTATGTCAAACGAGTGCCATGTGTTTTGAGGGGTAGCAGAGACATACAGCAAAATAAAATCAATAATGAATACACTCATACAATTTCAACATACTAGACAAGTAAAAAAGTAAAATAGCAAAGGACAACTTGGGTAGGGCCTTCTGTAAATGGAATGTGTTTGGTGAAATTATATACAAACTCACAATGTCGCATTGTGACACGTTGTGAGCTTGTAGATCGGTTATTTGAGCTATTTTTGAAAGTAACAAAGAAAGAAAGAAGAAAATCCTTGAAAAGATATCTTAGTAGTAATTTTTGTCTTGTTTGTTTTTTTCCCTCCATCCCATCTATGCTAATCTCTATATATATTTATTTATTTTTCCCTATCTCTCTTTTACACTCTGTCCCTCGGCCTTTCTCTGTGCATAGCCTACTGCCCTCTTGGTGAACTCTGTGGTATGCAGGGACAGTGGGCCACATCTTTCTGTCGCTTGGTTCTGCCTGTGACACACACGCACGGAAACACTCATGAACACTCGCAGCGATGTTGTGAGATAATGCGGCATACGCTAAAAATAAGCATCCAGCCGTATGTCACTTCAGATAGACTACACTCCGCTCTGCTCCTCTTCTCTCCTCCTCTCACTCCCCCTTCAACAACCACAGCAGAACGATAACAGCACGGATAACACAGGAGCCACAACCCCCCTCCCCGCTGACCTACCCCCTCTTTTCCTTGCCCTTGTTTTTACCTCCCCAAGTAACACTCTCTGACATTGGCTTGCTGAAATCTCTAAACTGCCTGAGACAACATGTACATCGACGGAGATTAGGCCTACATGAGAAACAGAAGCTACGTGCAGCGGAGCCATCAGCTGATCAGGCACAAGTGTGTGATACCATGGTGTACACTGACGGCAAATCATCCAGCTATCCAATCTTGTACTGTATTTTGTAGAAACGGCAAAGACACACTGCGCTTACACTGCAAAAAGGTGTTAATGTAACTGAGAGTGGACCTGTAAGTTTTACCCTCTCAGAGATAATTGAATGCTCAGGATTTTGCTGTATGGTGGTCACGTGTTGTTGGGTGTTGTACAGATTTAAGGAGTTGTTCACAGTTGCAAAACAGGTACAGTATCCATGCAAAACATCAGCCTTCAGGTGACAACAACTGAAGTCTCTGTATACGTCTTGGCTCAGTTCACACACACTCATGTCTTATGGCGACGAAGAGGGAGGGAGGGGGGTACCATATGTATTCTATCATAACAATCCTCCCCCCAGTGAGAGGGGGATGGAATGAGAAAGACAGGCAAAAAGAAAAAGAAGGTCGGAAAGTAATAAAGAGAGAAAAAGAGAAAAGAAAAGAGTAAATGAAAGTGAAATGAACGTAAAATCTTTATACATTTTCCAAACACGCATGTATGTATATACTGCCTACGGTATATATGCACACACGCGCACACACACATGCGCGCACACACACACACACACACACACACACACACACACACACACACACACACACACACACACACACACACACACACACACACACACACACACACACACACACACACACACACACACACACACAATCACACACACACAATCACACATACGCTCTCACCCTTGTATCTTTGCCATGCGATGCAGTTCCATATCATCACTGCCACGGAAGCCCTTGGCGAAAGGATTATTTTCTATCTTCAGCTGCGTAATCTGAAAAGGACAAAATACAGTAGACATTAGAACAGACACACAGATGGATGCACACTCAAAACCCTTGACGAAACAAACCCACACTAGCAAATACCCATATACTGAACATAAAGACACGCACGTGCTCGCACACACACACACACACACACACGCGCACGCGCACGCGCACACGCACACGCACACGCACACGCACACGCACACGCACACGCACACACACACACACACACACACACACACACATTCAGTTGTTTATTATCTGCATGAACTTTTAAGTCTGTCGTTTACTACACAGTAAGAGGCACAGCGAGATGAAGGCGTTGAAGGCAGCCCTACAGTAGTTCTGGTCCTCCATGAACATTCCTCAGTCCCTGACATTCTAACGGAGCGGACAATGTTCTCACCAGCTGACACAGAATAAACTGTTTACCCAAACAGTCGCCAGGTTTAAGGATTTCGGGCCAAAGCTTTTAGTGATCCCAAGTTGGAGGCTTTGATGTTAAAGCCTATTCTCAGTGATGTCACAGAGGGAAACTCTGGTGTTGTGATGGATTCTGTTTGGTGCAAGACCACGTCCATCATCGTAGCATGTGGGTACATCTGAGATTTGGCGTGACAATTTATCAAGCTTTGGTCTAAACACACCTCGTAGCGATGATGATGCTGATAAGCTCTGAACTACCAGCTCAACATTGTCGTTTCTGTCCAAGAATATTTTAATGAGTACATATACCATATATTATGGCATTATTATTATCAGTCACTGATACAGGGTTTCAAAACATTTTTTTTCATCATAAAATAACTTATACTATAACTATAACTATGAATTGCATTTAAAATCAAAGAAATCACTAAATATTTTGTAATAACCCAAAATCAGTGTTCATCAAGGCCTATGCCTAATTATTATGATTACTGTATTTGTGAATCTTATTCATTTTAATACAACACATAATAATTATGATTATTATGCTAAGACACCTATGTACATTGAGTAAATAGATATAGTTCACAAAACAATATAAGTTTAATAATAAAGTTTCAATATTTTCCTGTTAATATTCATTCATAGCCTAATAGTTAAAAAATGTATCTATTTGTCTGGATTTCTGGGTGAATAGGTCTCCAAAGTGATGCTATATTTTTGATCTATTATAGTTTTCTGATTGGAGCATTTTCGTTTATAAGGCTAACAAACATTAATCAAATCAAATAAAAACTGCATAAGAACTAAATTATGTTCAGTTTTAAATTCGGCGAAATTGTTTTATAGCCAGGGACTTTAACACAGGCTTCTATGCTGAATAGTCCGAATTTAAGACGATCAAAGGGGGGAAACATCGCCACAGATCATCACATGCGCGTATGCGCGCGCGCGCGCGCGCACGCACGCACACACACACACACACACACACACACACACACACACACACACACACACACACACACACACACACTTCACTGCTTTATTTTTGTCCATGTTTACAAATACAGAGCAAGAAGATAAACAATGAAGATGCAAATTGACTTTCTGGATACATAATACAAACAAAAGGAGAGCGTGCGTGCGTGCACGTGTATGTGAAAGAGAGAGTGAGGGAGCGAGCGAGCGAGCGAGAGTGGCAGAGAGAGAGAGACAGAGAGAGAGAGGGCAAGACCCACGCACTTTATTTTCCACTCAAAGGCCTTTGCAAATTTCCATACAACAATTATGCGATTGCGTTTAAACGCAATAACTGCTCTACGCCACTTCAGTAGTTTCGGTTTGCCAATGTTTGCGTTTATCGTGTAGTCCAGTGGTTCCGACCCAAAAGAGACATTAGTTGGCTCCCCAGGACCCAATGAATAGCAGATCTACAAGCTCACAACTGACACATTGTGAGCTTGTAGATCGGCTATTTTCACTATTCTTAAGCATTTGTTTTCTAATTTATGGAATTTCTTACATTTATTTATTTATTCATGAAAATTCTTTAGAGAAAATATTTTTTTCCGACCTAATTCATGATTTTTTTTTGCTTTTTGGAGGAAAATGTTTTGAAATAATAATAATCAAAAACAAAAAATGTGGGAAACAAAAAATAAAGGCATATTTATGATGGGTGACCCATAGAAATGTGTCCGCGACACACAAATGGGTCCCGACCCAGTGTTTGGGAAACTGTGGCCTACAACAGCATATTCTTGATCTCCCGGTTAACAGGCCTGTGGTTCTGATGAGGGTTAACAGCCCTACCTTGTGGTTCTGATAGGACGGTTAACAGGCCTACTTGTGATTCTGATAGGACTGTAGGCCTACCTTGTGGTTCTGATAGGACTGTTAACAGGCCTACCTTGCGGTTCTGATAGGACCGTTAACAGGCCTACCTTGTGGTTCTGATAGGACGGTTAACAGGCCTACCTTGTGGTTCTGATAGGACGGTTAACAGGCCTACCTTGTGGTTCTGATAGGACGTCACCGCGATGAACGCAGACTCTGGGAACACGTGGGTGCAGAAAGCGGTGTTTTTGGAGCCAAACCCGTTGTTCTCGTCCGCTTTGACGATGTGGAGCCTTGGCTGGTACTTATGCATGGAGCTCAGTATAATCTGTCGAGTAAGATTATTAATTTAAAGTAAGTAGGCTATGGCTAAAAATGCAAAAATGATATCATGGGCCTGTGTGCTTGCTGCGTGTGCGTGTGTGCGTGTCTGTCTGCGTGCGTGCGTGCGTGCGTGCGTGTGTGTGTGTGTGTGTGTGTGTGTGTGTGTGTGTTGATACAGGTGCTTGGCTTAATCAGTGATGTTCCAAATGTCTGTCATTATTAATGGTCTTGAAAGTCACTAAACGGCGTTATAGACGCTGTTTCTTTCGTTGCAATAGTAGCCTGCCTATATACACATGTGCTTTGGCTGCATGTGTAAAGTTCCCACTTCTTGCATCATCACCGATTGTGATACTTGTGGCACTAATCCTGTAAATCAGTGGTTCTAAAACGTTTTAATGTCAAGGACCCCCAAATTAATATTGGCCACGGACCCTATCTGAAAATAGTCTGTGCTATATGCGGGACCCTTAAGATTTGTGTTGTTAAAATGTAAAACATATATTCAAAATGTTCACAAGGACCCCTGGGGGTCCCTGGACACCACTTATAAGAACCACTGCTGTAAATAATTAAGGAATAATAATGAATAAAAAGATACTGACAGCCCTATGGTGCTTCTCCACTACCACCATGTAAAGATTGTAATAGTGTTATCAGCTGTGACGATCTGCTCTGCTGATGTCCGCTGTGTTGTGATGTTTAGTGAATTATGTTCCTTGCAGTGATGTGTTCATGAGATGAGAGTGTGTACATGTGCTGCCAGCTAAATGCAAAAGTGAAAGAAAATGTTCAGCTTATAATGAAAACTGGTCAGTAGCCCTGTGTAATCATTTCCCTGAAATGATGTACAAACACATGCAAGATTGTTTATTGGAAATCTATGATTTGGCTATTTGCTAGAGCCTGTAGGCCCTTTTCATAAACATGATGATTTACTACATACGTATGGTGGGCCAAATGTGTATTAGCCTGCCATCTTTCAAATTATTTGTGTTTGATCTCAATATTGTGTTAATGACGGTAGCTGCACAAAAAGCCATGCGTAATTTTGTGAATTTCCAAAGGTCCACGCCTGCATTTGGCGGTCTACTGCAGTGGTTCCCAAACTTTTTAGCTCAAGACCCAAAACAGAAATTAGATGTTTGCCCCAGTACCCAAACTAGTGAACATATCATTGCTTTTTTTAATGAAAAATGTTGCATTATTTTTTCCTTTTTTTTATGTTTTGGCATTCACTCGTGACCCATAACAATGTGTACGCGACCCACAAATGGGTCCCAACCCACTGTTTGGGAAACAGTGGTCGTCTACTGGATATGTTATTCACACAATATTCAACATATGCTAGTCAATTCATAGGAAGAAAAACTCACATGTCCGAATGGGTCCAAGTGGTTGTTGGTGAGTTTGAGCTTCTGGAAAGAGACGAGCTGGCGGCTCCAGTGTGCGCCTGTAGCGGGAGAGTCTGGATGGACGTACAGCCTCCCAGGCATCGCAGGCTCTGCCTTTCCCGATATCGACCTATATGGACACAACATGCAACACAACGGAAACTGTGTCTCAGTCGTCCCCAGACTGACCCAGAATACTAAACCTATATACTCTATAGTGCACTAAACTCCAGCGGTGCTCAAGCAGAAGGCCGCCGGCAGCAGAATAATAGACAGCTTCATAATGCATGCTTCACTGTAGTTTAGCAGCAGAGAATTAGATCGGTCCATATCTGAACAACACCCATCAAAATAACTCTCTAAATTGTTAAAACAGCCAGTCTCGAAGAATGATGCAGGGCCACGTTGTAGCGGTGGCCGGTGGCATAATAAACGCACAGGACTATATTTTATAGCTATAATGAAGTGGGCACAACTCAGAGAAGTGTTAAAATCTGTCTGTTTGACCTGCATGTCGTCGTATTTGGAAGGAGTGACTTTAACTGGCAATCAAACAAAGCATACTAACCAAAATCATTAGCTATACAGTCAAATATAGTCTTATTTAATCGTCTGCGCATAGCCAAGTAACTACCTATTAATGTCAGAGGAGCTCCATCAGAAATTGAAATGATAGCCCTTTAAAATTACGCAGTGACTTGGGTTTCTGTCAAAACGTTTCGAGCGCTTGGAATGACGCCTTAACGTGGGACTATATCTGTCAACAACAATTTCGTATAATGCTCCTCGCCGGTTAGTGTTTCTGACTGAGACCCGACCCACAGTGGAAATTGGTCTGATGATGATTAATCTCGGTGCTGGTGTGAGGATTCCTTTCAGATTGAACGCACACTTGACTTGAATGAGATGGTTCCGCCTCGTGAACCCTTTGCTTTTACGCTGAGATTGAACTCGCGGGCAGAAGGGAAACAGGTCATCGCTAGCCTACTCCTATTCAGTGGTGGAAAAAGTATTCACATTTTTTACTTAAGTAAAAGTATCAATACTGCAATGTAGAAATACTCTACAAGTGAAGCCCGGGATTAAAAAATGACTTGGGTAAAAGTATTGGTATCAAAATGTACCTACCGAAAGTAGAACAATAGCCATACTACTCATTATACAGAAGGTTCCATTTCACATGTTTTCAAATGTATAAAATCAAAATGTATACAAATCTTTTGAAAATAGCAGATCTACACGCTCATAATGAGCTTGTAGATCGCATTGAAAAGAAAATCGTATTGAAAAGTATTGCAAATTCAATACTCCATTAAGTAAAAATACCTCAAAATTGTACAGTACAGTACTTGAGTAAATGTACTTAGTTACTTTACACCACTGCACCTATTAAACTTACACTGCAATAGGCTAGAGAGCAAATCCGATTAAATAATAATAAAAAACAGAGAGATAACAGAAAACAGAGAGAAATCTGTAATTTGTTTAAATGTAGGCTAGGCTTATAACCTATGATGACCCATGGATGGTTTTCTGCAGCAGAGCAGTGCAATTTCACATTTTGGCTCTAAAGAGTGGCTATTTATAATTTGGCATGTTTGACACAGGCCTAGCTGCAATATTGTCATAAAGGCTACTAACCATTTATTGTCTCCAAATTTGTAGCGGTGGTCGTCAAAAGGTACAATGTCCATGAGAAGAATGTACTTGGTTTTTGCGTTGAGACCCGTGACCTTCACCTTGTAGCCTGGGAACATCCTCCTATATGGGGGATCAAAATGCGAATGTTGATTAATTAGTCATGAATAGGACGCACCCTGGCAGAAATATAGAATATCGACGATACATTCAAAGACTAATGCGAAATGAGTTTATATAGGCTATATATAAACCAAAATCAACCCGAATAATGATCAAATTAAAGTAGGACATTTGTCAAATCGATTGTAAATTATATACCTTCCAGCCTTGGTGATGATCATTTCAGTTCCGACTTCGTCAAACTTCGTCCAAAGTTCCCTTTCATGAAGGAAAACTTTGATTCCTTCCATTCCCTGTAAAATAGGCACATCAGTTCTTGTTGAAGTAAGACATTATATAACACGGGTGATAGGCACACCTATAAGATATATTACATTTAAATACATTTTAAAAAGAAAAAGTACGGAAAGTCGAATTATGATCTCTTCACGTGATTTGTATTTGGAAAATTTGAATTAAATGATTATCAGGAGTGTTGAGTGTGAAATCAAGAATTAAAAAATAAGGTCTTGCACAAGTAGCATACCCTATCATTTCCATTTATGAACGTGGGAGAAAATAGTCTTCAGTGACTATGGATACCAGTGGTTCTCAAAGTGGGGTCCAGGGACCCCCGGGGTCATTGAGGGGGGTTCCTGGGGGTCCCCAGCAAAATGAGTGAATATAGCATCAAAATAAGTATTAACCACTTTAACCCTATACAGGCTACATTGGCTATTTGAAAATAGCTGATCTACAATCTCACAACACATTGCAACTTGCATCGTGAAGATCTGCTTTTATTTATCTTGAAAAAATGTGATGTTAAAATAGCCTATACCTGGTTCTGGTTGCAAGTGGTCTGTGGTGATGTTGGTGAGCTCAAGGCCTTGCTCTGGTTCTCTGCTTTCTTTTCCTTTGGTGAATCCATGGAGTCGGTGTCCGGGCGCTCTGGAAGGCCGAATGGATCCCCGCCGTTAGCCATGTCGCTGACACAGCCTTGCACACGCACACGCACACGCGCACGCACGCACGCACGCACGCACACACACACACACACACACACACACACACACACACACACACACACACACACACACACACACACACACACACACAAACACACACACACACACACACACGCACGCAGTATAAAATAAGTTAAATGTTATTTTATAGAGCAATAGAATGTTGTTGCTGTATTCTCCCACGTTCGTTGGAACATTAATCGTATGGTAGGATATATAGGTCAGGACATCCATTTTGAGGCCCGAGGTTCAGCTTTGGTGACCTGGGTTAAAGAAAGAAAGACCATAACTCAGCTAAAGTCTGTAACTTTTGTATGATTTAATTTAAACTGAAATAAAAGCTGTAAACTTTAAGCTATTAATATATTTGATATTTGTAGTAGGCCTATCAACAGTGATGCTGTGGTGCTGAATCGTTTAATGCATGTTTGTCTAGCCTAAATGATTCTTCGAGATTCATCGATGCATTGTTATTAGCCTGTTATAGCTGCACAAATGTGTTTACATTATCCTACACTGTGTGCACACGTGCACTCTTAGTGATAAACAACGTCATGTAGGCTAGTTGTTTTTTTAAACTGATTCACATAAAAAAACAAATATATATATATACAAATAATATTAATATAGCCTATGATCTGTCATTTAAAAAAATCCAATAACTTAACAGGCTGAACACAGTTATTTTATCATTCCAATATAGTAATATAAATAGACTGCGCTGTGATCAGTGTTATATTTTAAGCATATATGTTTTAAGTTTTTAGGTTATATATAGGTTATATTCCTATATATACGTATACTGGCTACACTACACGTTATTCATAGCTTTTCCACAGTTTTTGTGTCCACGGTTGACATATTCTGAGCATTTGTATATTTGCTCTTAAATTGGAAACATCCTTGGAAACAGTCTTTCACTGCTGTTCTCTTCTCCTTGTAACTGCATATTTGTTCGGGGTCGTCACTCGTCACCACAGGCCTATTACCTCAAACACGCTGTTCTGTTCTCCCTGGAGAAGGCACGGTCATCCTCCGGTGAGTGTGTGTGCTCAGTATAGGGCGAATGGGTGCTTTTAATATCCACTCTTTAAAAAATGTATCAAAAACTCCAACTCATCCACAGTTTTCTTTCAAAACGAACATGCCACGCTCTCTATCCGCTGGTGAATGTCATCAGTTGCTGTCCGGCTCGTGTAGCGAGGCTACACTCCCGTTCTACACCCCGACCCTCCTCCTGGTGTGTTGTGTTGGAAAGCTGCAGGCTAATATTCTTGCACATCAATCAGCTATGTTTTTGGTCATTTATTTCAGCCCATTCTTTATCTTCGCAGACTCAGCGCCATGCAGTCCTAATCTGAACTCCACTCATCAAATTCTTTATTAAGAATGGAAGTCAATTCCCACTTCCCCGTGAAATACACCCCTCCCTCTTTCTCCTATCACTCTCTCCTTATAGGTCTAAACAGAGGACATTCATATCAGCCATAAGTAGGATACTGGCCAATCATCACACAGAAGAGGACGCTCGCACTCTCACGCGCAAACACAATCTAAGCGATGGGGAGTTGAGTCGCGCGGATCTCGATTGTCGTGCGAGGCGGCATTCCACCTAACACACAACACAGAATACAGATGCACATGTACATGCAGCGCCATAGGTTATTGTAAACGCGCACGCGCGCGCGCACACACACACACGCACGCACGCACGCACACACACACACACACACACACACACACACACACACACACACACACACACACACACACACACACACACACACACACACACACACACACACACACACACACACACACACACACACACTTAGGCAGTGATGTACTCTTTCTTTACTTACGTAAGAGTATCAATAGGCTATTGCAATGTAGAAACACTCTGTTACAAGTAAAAGTCCGGTAATCAAAATTAGTAAAAGTACAAAAATATTGGCATCAAAATGTACTCTCAAAGTACCAAAAAAAGTACAAAAGTTATGCAGAATGTCCCGTTTCACAAGGTATCATATGTATAAAAATATAAATTGTGAGCTTGTACATCTGATATTTTCAAATAGCCAACTTTTAAATGGGGCTAAGTGGTTAATGCATGTTTTTAATAACACTTGCCCTAGCCTTGACGACCTTGCAGGATTATGCAAAGGCTAAAATGTAATTTAGATAGCATGTTATGTATACAGTATAGTTTCAATGCAGGCTGATGGGGTTCTTCGTTTACGTATGTATTAGTTATTATTAGATTATTCGTTTACTTATGTATTTATTATTAGGTTATGTTTATGCATTTGATGTATTATGTGTATTATGATGTATTATGACGTATTATCTTATGTCCTTGCTTACTGTAAATCGCTCTGGATTAAGAGCGTCTGCTAAATGCCTAAACTGTAACTGTAACTGTAACTGTAACTATAACTGTAATCAAAATCTACAAAATAGTGGAGTAAAACGTACAATATTTGCCTGTGAGATGTGGAGTAGAAGTAAAAAGTAATGAACATCGGAAATACTCCAGTAAAGTCAGAATACCTTGCAATTACTTAAGTACAGTACTTGAGTATGTAGCCTATTTAGTTACTTTCCACCACTGCCCCTAAGGCTTAGGTTACGTTGGGGCATCATCAGCAGCACTGTGTTAATGTGAGCGCGCGCACCGCTTTGACGGGATTACTCTACATCCAGATAATAAACCGCAGTCAACTGGAGTTGAAAGTTGAAGGGGTCATTAGGACTTAAACGCCCCGCCGTACGGTTTCCGCCCCCGCCAACCGATTGCTGCTCTTCCATTCCATTCCATCAAGCTATATTATCTTCCGTTTGCATTAGTTCGACAAATGCTTTGATTTTGACATAGCCAGCCACGAGGAGTTGTGGATCGTGGAAGGTCAAACCATTTTCATGAACCCTTATAGGCTACTGTATTGATTTATCATTTGACACATGCAATATAACGCGCACCTGTAATAGAATTCTAGCAATTCTCATGCGTAAAATGCTATGCGTTCGTTACGCGCAAGGTTTCCCCGTTTTTCTGTAATATTTTAAGCAACATTTTAAGCACTTACCTTGTTTAAAGAATGATCTCTGTCAGACCTTCACCTATAGGCTATCTGATGATCCAGAGCCCATTGAACAGGTTCCCTGCACGGAAAGCACTGGCTGCTCGGTAACAACAAGCACGTAGAGGTACAGTGATGCTGCAGCAGCAAGCCACTGTGAGAATCACTGGGAATAGCCTACGGTACCCTACGTTTCTGTGTCTGCACGTGACCTGACCTATGAGATGGCATCACTAATGTATCCACAGACTACAGTACGACTATTTCATTTCATATTCAATTCATCCCTCCTCTGGAAAACCAAGGTATGCGCGCGCTGTGAGAGAGATAGAGATAGAGAGAGAGAGAGAGAGAGCGAGCAAGTGTGTGTATGTATGTGTGTGTGTGTGTGTGTGTGTGTGTGTGTGTGTGTGTGTGTGTGTGTGTGTGTGTGTGTGTGTGTGTGAGCGAGAGAGAGAGAGAGAGAGAGAGAGAGAGAGAGAGAGAGAGAGAGAGAGAGAGAGAGAGAGAGAGAGAGAGAGTTAAGAAACATTTTTACTCGTTTGATTATATTATGCGCTCTTGGATGTCTGAGGAGAGATCCATATCGGGTTTTCATTTCCAATTGTTTCAGGCTATATAACCGCCCAAGCTACTGATTATAGATATCACAAAGGAACAAGTTATGATAAGATTTGGATGATTGTAAATCATATTTAACAATATAAGGAGTAAGGAGCACATTTATTTCTGTCTGTATATTTCTTTGACTATTTCTTTGACAGGCACACTGAGCCGTTTCATATAGCCTATAGGGCTACTTGGGTGACTTGAGATATTCTTCATCAAACTGTAACCCTACAGGGGTCGGAGGTCTGTACTTTTTGTTAAATAGCATGAAGGAAAAAAATCTATACCTATTTTTTACCCACCTGATTTGATTGGCTGCATCTTGACGAAAATGCTGTTTACATAGGCCTAAACAAACCGAATCATTATAATTATTATAATCTTGTCAAGCTACACCGGTGTAGGCCCTTAGCTAAGTATAGGCCAACACTACCCGTGTCCCTAAAAGGGGGAAATATATCTGACCCACAGTGATTATTTGTTTGATATGATCAAAGGTAATAGGCCTATAATGTTGTAACCACTGATATTCACATTTTATAAACCTGTCTATACTTTAATGTAATACCAAATTATAGTTGAATAACAAGTATTTCGGATACATTATAATACTTTAAAAAGAACAAAAATAGAACAGAACAGAAATATTGCAAAAGAATAATTCACAAACAATATAGGCCTAAATCATGCAATGGAAAACAGCACAGACTTTACAGGTAGACCTACTTATTTTTTTAAATGCGAAGTTTGTAAGCAGCCTAAATTGAAATAGCTAAATACAGACAACGTTTGTCTCTATAGCTGTACATTAAATGTTAAAGTCATTAAATATCCGCAAATATATGAATATACAATTAGAATATCATTATATTACTTCTACTTATAGGCTAGTAAGCTAAACTATTGTCCATATACAGGTGATTTTCTATACTGAAATAAGGGCATGATAAAATGTTACTCATTTTGAATAATTAAAAGTATCATCTGGTACAAAACCCGTCTGATAAAACACGACATAGAGTGTGTGATAACTTGTTCCAAACCAAACCTTTTAATGTAAATGTCCTTATAGCATAAACGCAGTGTTGAGCTATAGTAACAAACATTTATAAGGAAAACTTTAAAGAATTCCAAATTGTATTATAGCGTTAAAACATGAACATTGTATTCACTGGGAATGCTTTGATATCTTAAAACCAAGATAAATTACATCTTATCAAACTGCCAAATAAGTGGATTTTTGGTTTATAATATTTGTATTGTTTTGTGACAATAGGCAGGTAACCACGTGACAACTAGTCCCTTGTTTTTTACCCTAATGTAAACTACAATAAAGAAAGCTATCGATTCAAGAATGTGTTGCCGTGTGACAATCTGAGGAAGCAACAAGTCATTAGCCTATCTACAATAGAGATGAAGGAATCTAGAGGCTATATATGTTATTTCTTTCTTTCAATTGAGAACTTCAATTCTAGTCTGACACATGTGCCTATACTCCTAGTTGTTCCCCATAAAACAAAATTATGCTATCAACAAACATTAATTCATTATTTGTAAATTGATTAAGTCATTATGTGAAAGGTAGGCTACGTTGCATAAAATGGCTGTCCTTTCCTAAAGGACACTTTGAGAAAGAAGAAAAATAAAATACGCTTCTAAATGTAATGAATATAGCAGAAATCGTATTAATGTTTCATCTTTATGTTAATTGTACCGTTATTTTCAAAGGATATTAAAACGTTTAGTTCCAAAATGAGACAACGTAGGAAAATATATGACACCCACTCAAGCCATGCACTCAATTGATCGCTGGGATGAAAGTGTCCCTCATTCTGTTTGAAGTTAGATCTGAAGAACTTAATGCAGAACTTGAATAGTTAGGTATATGGCATTGGCATCAAAAAATAACTTTCTTTCTTTCCCCCAAAAATGATACTTCTTAATGGAATAAACCTCTTGCCTTATATATAATCCTATAGGGAGAATGGCATTGGAAAAGTGCAGGAGAAGAGATCTAATAATATTTGAAATGAGGTGGCTGTGGCTGGGCTGCTCATTATTGTCCCATTTTGGGTTCAGCTGACTAGTTCCTCTGTTCTCTGTCTGGAGGAAGTGATGAAGGGGTCCCAGACCTCCTGCACTCAGCAGGCCTGTCTCACACACCTAGGCTGACCAGAGAGAGAGAGAGAGAGAGAGAGAGAGAGAGAGAGAGAGAGAGAGAGAGAGAGAGAGAGAGAGAGAGAGAGAGAGAGAGAGAGTGTGTGTGTGTGTGTGTGTGTGTGTGTGTGTGTGTGTGTGTGTGTGTGTGTGTGTGTGTGTGTGTGTGTGTGTGTGTGTGTGTGTGTGTGTGTGTGTGTGTGTGTGTGTGTGTGTGTGTGTGTGTGTGTGTGTGTGTGTGTGTGGCAATGGAGGGCAAGGTCAACCCATTTCTCTGCAAACAATCACATCACACAGGGCAAAATACATTCCAACCCCCCTCCTCTATCCATGTAACGTGGTCTGATGTGGAACATAAAGGTTGGGGTTTGGCAGCAGTCCAGACAGGGCCTCCAAGTCCAGATGAAAACCTGCACCGAATTATAATGACTTCATATTACACATGTAAGACGCTATACTTTCTAACGTGTTGGCAGAGCGATACACTGTGCAGTAAAATCCATTTTCCATTTATATCATCTTATTTGTTGCCAAATCCATTCTTCAAATGCATCCCGTAACAAAAGGTATTGTGGTAATCGAGGAGGTGAGAATTTGGCAGCCCTACCTCACTGTAAGGTTCAGTCAGTGGCAAAAGGGCTGGATGGTGAGCCTACACTTCTGAGAAACATACCTGATCTGAGAGAGTCAGCTACCTTCAAACACCCCCAATCATGATAATGGTCTAACTCAATGGTTCTCAAACTTTAAAGTGTCAAGGTCTCCCCTTAACTCTGACAGTGTACAAATGTAACCAAATGGACCCATGAGGGTCCATTTGGTTCCATTTGTACACTGTCAGAGTTACAGACGTTTAAGGATCCATTTAGAACCCCCTAAAGGAACCCTGAGAGTTCCTGGAATCCACTTTGAGAACCACTGGTCTAACTACACCATTATTATCCTAGAGTTGCACTTGTACTGCCTGTTGCAGAAGTATTGTTTACAAGGTGTTGCAGCTCCCTCTAGTGGATTTCATCAGCAAGCATGGGTTACCATTATTCCAATGAAGTAAAGAATCTATACAAGTAGTACACAAACACACACATACATATATTGTGTTCTGGGAGCGTTTTAAACTATATGAGAAGGCCCATAAGGACATAAGGATGAAGGGTTAAAGGATTAATAAAGTATATATCTATCTATCTATCTAAATAACATCCCTTTTAGGTTAAGACTGTCATGTGGAAACAATAACATTTATAGAAGACCAGCCCTCCCCTTATGTTTCTGTCTGCCCTCAGAGTAGTCTGTCACTCTTCACAATGATGTGTTATTTAAGAGTTGACCTTTAAATCTTGGTTATGATAATAAAATACAATCTTGAAGGGCACTCTGCAGACCACAGTTTTAAGATTCTCAGTGGGATTGAGATTAGAGCTCACTCAAGGGCATAATCCACTTGTTTGATCTTGTCCACTATATGTTGCTTTGGCCCTGGGATCATTACTCAAAGTTTCTTTTTGCAGGGTCTCTGCATGGCAGTATTTATTTCCTTGGATTTTTTACAAGATGCCCAGTGCCTGCTGCTGAAAAGCTTCCCGACGTCATGACGGTAAACCACTATCACTGCTTGGATTCCTCATGGTGTTAGGTTTACTTCACATACTGCAGCACTTTGGATTTGGTGTAAAAATCTCTATCTAGTCTCATCTGACAAAAAAAGCTTATCCTGTATTTCAGCCAGGTGACAGTATGTTTTCTGACAACTCCAGACATACTTTCAGATGGTCCTTTTTGAGAAATCTTTCTCTGCCTGTTGTTACCCTCTCATATAAGTAATATATTGTTAACTGGTGCACATTAGTCCAATCTCAGTCACTGCACTCCATACTAGCTCCTTCAAAGTGATTGCTGGTCTCACTGTGGCTTCCCTCGCAAGTGTCCTTCTTGGTTCGGACACTGAGCTTTTGAGGGACAGTTTTTTTTAATGCAGTGCCTGGGTGGTGTGGATGCTGAATCCACTTCCTAATTATCAATCCAATATTGGTCAGTGGGATATCCCAACACCTTGGATTTTATGGATTTGTATTATTTAAACACAACATTTTGTGGAATAGTTATTTGGCCTTCATTTTCACACCTTTCATTCAAATGCACAACCTGACCTATGATCCTTAAACAGAGAAAATGTGAGTTGAATTTGAACCCCGGCGACCCTATTTTGTGGCAAAAATAGCAAATCTACAAGTTCACAATGTTAAGAGATTTGATAGGAAAAAAAGGGGGAAAAGAAAGGTGGGGGGTAGACCCCTGGAGGATTCCGGTCAACAAAGTATAAAGGGTTTAAATGTTGAATGGTTCACAGGTAGAGGTTGATGGTAAGGCAATTGTGTAAGTGCAATTTAAACTCATGTGTTTCCAGAGCACAGCGTTTGAATAATTGTTTGTTTCCTCCTATTAATGTGGGCCTACATATAAAGCCCTTTGAGAACAGTGTGTATCCTAACAGTGATGAAGGGCTATACATTTCACTTTCAGTTGAGATGAGAATTATGCAAACAGCATAATTATTTTATTTTTCTTAAAACAATATTTTCTTACTTAAACTAATATAATTTTAGAATAAATGTTTTTTTTGTTTCAAAGTGTCAAGAAATAATACAGCATTTATAATTCAGAACATTTGTCAAGGGTCTAAATAGTTTTGTTAAGTATAGCTCTCTCCCTCACACACAGACCAGCACACATCACTTTTTCATTTTTCCCAGCCCCCTTCAGATTTACTTAAGTCCTGACCTCCTTGCTGGCTCGGTCATGTGTTTCTGCTTGGATTCCTCTCAGTACCTCAAGGAGATCGGTCTTTAACAGACTGAAAAGTCATTTCAACACAGCTGACGTTTCATGGGCACTCAGGGCCTTTTACCTACCCACAAAATTTAAACTCTTTTGCTGAAAGGAGACCTTTTAGTCCAGCTGGTCCTGCAGCCACACAGCTGAACAGGGATGTAGCGACGAGAAGGCCAAAGAACTCAAGACAGAGTTAAGGCACTTTCCACATCGAACCTTTGCATGCATCACTTAAAGGACCACTTCAGCCATTTTCAGCTTATCTTCATATTATTGGTATACTCCTCACTAATGCTCATTATGACAACATTTCTGTATATTAAGTGTGGGTCTCAGAGGAGGGCTGCTGACAGTTCAGAAACCTGCCTACCATTGATTTAATCAGTAGGCATGAAGGTTTGGACATTTCAAACAAGATTTCAATTATTATCATTATTGTTTTATGCAAGGACAATGTCTTCTATTTCAGCTTGATAACCTTTCAGGGAGAGAAAGGATTCTATTTGCTTTGAATCCCCATTAATGATGTCACTGTTAGGCAGATTTCTCCACTGTCATAGTCCACCAATAATAACCTTTAATAACTTGAACCATAGCATTCCTATTCTCGGGGGAACTTTTGGCAAAAACAGCCAAAGCTAGTCTACAAGCTCGATGCGTTGTGAGCTTGTAGATCGCCTATCTAGAGATTTGGTATAGACTAGAGGGGGAAAAGGAGAGGGCCGAGTACAGAGCCGACCCCGGTCAAGTTTACCAAGTATAAAGGGTTTAATTGCACTGGATGGGCTGTTGTGTAGAGGTGGCTGCCATGAAGCACAAACAGGCTGTTCCTGACCTTCCTCTCAAAGCTGTGTTGCCCTTTAGAGAGAACAATGGCACACAAGCTGATCACCGTAATTCTATAAATGTTATCAGAACTTTGGAAAGTTCTGTTAGGCGAGTGTTGGGGTCACACACCACAAGGTGGCGTGATGTTCTATTGCTGGGTAATTATATGAACAAGAGGAAACAATGCATCTTTCTCTAAACTATCTGCAAAGGAAACCTCAATAGGACTACTAAAAGGCACCATTTAATATACAAGAAAAAGAATTAACATACATAGGCAGACAAGTGCAAGTTGCTTCCGCAGAAGGAAGTAGGCGCGTAGAACATGGAACCACACCAAAGAATGTCTTGATGTGAGGCTGAAAGAACTAAGTAAGATTACAGATGTAACAGCATAAAGCACTTTCAGATCTGTTGTGTAATCAGTTGTGATATACCTAAAAGAAAAGTAAAAGTGCAAAATTACAATAAAACTCCAAAAGTGGCAACTAAGACATACGTATCTTCCTGCAACATGCTGCAACAACAAAAAGATTATCATCACATTTATAAGCCTGTCAACCAGCTGACCCACTGTTACATGACACATTCTAGAACATACTATTAAACACGGCTGTACTGTACTGTCATGGTACCTCATAGGGCTAGTATCAGCTGAGACAGGAGTCACAGTTTACAGATGATTGATCTCTAACACAAGCTTCATGAGCTTCTATTTTAAACATTGTGCAAACACGTAAAGGCATTAAGTTGCTGCTGACTCTCTGATTTTCCACCAGTAAAGCAACAGAGGAGACTTCAGTTGGATGGACTCCTGGTTCACCCTGAGAGCTATGTACAGACTGCTGGAGCTATCGTTTCCTTTCTTCTCACATCTGATTCAGGTATAGTAATAAATTGCTTGTTGATGACTATTTAGACTCTTAATAGTCTTCAACAAGCAATTTATTACTTTCAGAACACACTCTAAATTTTAGAGTGTACGGATGCTCTGAAACAATAGCTCCTACAACATGTGTCTCCAGGGGCGTAAGTAAAATAGAAAATAAAATAAAATAAAACAAAAACACTGCTGGGTGGACCTTTGCAATCCAAGTGATTAGGATTCTCTACTGATGCAGGCATACACATAAAATGACTTTGCTCAAATCAATCAAATGTACCATGCGCCACTTGGGTAAATAATCTATCATGTGCTAAAGGGCTTAAATACTATTAGATACTTCCGGCAGATTTTAAAACCCCACTGGATGCTTTGTTGTTAAGAGCCATGTGCATGCGGACAGATTAGATTTAGCATATGTACAGTATATGTACCGTAACTTGTGAACCTACTGAGCAACCTACTAATTAACTAGTAATATCAACAATATTCAAGTTTTTAGAGGAATATATATATATATATATATATATATATACATATACATATATATTTTTAAAAAAAAAACACCATTATACCCTTTCACAGTCCCTTGAACACTAACACTGTTGTCCTCTGATCCTCTTCTATCTGTCCTAATTCCTCCCTTACAATACTGCAATGTAGCCTGCAGTTGCTACATAACGTCAGCAGGGGGCTCCGCAGCAGGCTACGGTAGTGAAACTGACTCTTGTTGTCAAGTCATTGGGGAGTCACATTCATCTAAAAACAGCCACCTAAATCTTGGTCCAGAGGGGAAATCAGAGAGATTTAATCGATCTTATACGTCTGTGGTGCGGATGCTGTCGTCATCCAAGCTGAAGGGGAAGCTTCGGTCTGTGTGAGTCTGGGGCTGAGAGCGGTGCCGCCTTCGGCCACTAGAAAAGCTCCCCGAAGTGGTGAAATCCCCGGGGCTGCTAGCTGGAGCTGGGGGAAGAGCACTAGAGCACGGAGCCGTGGCAGAGAGGGAATTAGAGGAGGAGGAGGTAGAGGAGGAGGTGGAAGATGAAGACGGAGAAGGCAGGGTGGGCAAGGGGCTGAACGTGATATCCATGTCTTCTGTGTCCTCACTTTGGGGCACAGGGGTCCATGGCTGCCAGCCTGGGGCCACAGAACAGGACTTGACCAGTGTAGGTCTCTCAGTCTGTAGATTGCGGGATGCAGAGGCGTAGTTACATCGATATAGAGAAGATACACGTTTAAAATCCTGTGATGAGAGAGATGAATGGTTACGAGAGATAGAGAGAAAAAAGTAGAGTCAGTGAGAAAGAGAGAGCGTGTGAGTTTATCACCAGGGCAATCGCCATTACCCTATTTGGACAATACAGGGACAATGTTAATTTGTTTATAACATAGCCATAGCCTTATGTAAAGATGATCTTTTTCACATTTGTGCTTTAAATTTTATAGTAAGAGACAAACAGTAAAGGCACGACAGAGCAAGATGTGATGACATGCAGCAAAGAGCCTCGATGGGATTCAAATGGGTGGGATTCGAGGTAAGCCACTCGAGCACGCCCCATAGCCTTATTTATTCACAAATGCTATTTGCTCAAAATTGTCAACAAGGAACTGCCCCATTGAACAAAACGGTATAGTCCTCCTTTTAGTCTTGCTGGGAGTCCCAGACAGTCTGGGGAGAGAGTTGACTCCGAACACAGAAGTTGCTGCTGGCATGCCTCAACTTAATTGGTATGCAACCATTCTGTCAATGTCTCTAGAATTCTAGCAAACCATTTGCAGCAACATGTTTGGCGGCTGAATCTTATCCATGTTTGACATGGTAATTAACTTAAGTAGCAAGCAGCGCACAAAGGGACTGGTCAGCTGCTGTATCTTCCCTAGGCGACATGGCAGCTGACCAATCAGCGCAATATCACTCTTGTATAGTTGCATAATTCCTTTCATCACTTGCCTCATCCATGTCAAATAAAGGCAGAGTATGTGATATGTATATACAGTATATTTGTACACAATGAGCATTCAATCAATTATCTATCTCTGTCAGGTGCCCACAGCTAATCTTGGCAAATATTTGGCAGTTCAGCATAATATATTTTGTGTAAGCTGCCAGCAGGTAAAGGACCTCAATTCCAGAATATGTTTGGAATCGTCAACTACTATGTGTTTTTTGTGAATTAATAATCACAGCGCAATCCCCCTGCAGGCTATTGGATTTGTGTCCCGTGAGGCTATGGGCGGGAACTAGCCAGCTGGGCACAAGCTGTCCATCCAGATTATGGGATCTACACTGCTAGACCCTCCAGCTGCCAGACCCTTCAACTCATGGAATATATCGATATTAGCCAATCGCAGGCATGCAATACGGCCCGAGACTGAAATGGCAACTCATCAAAGAGTTAAGTCTAAAGACTGAACAGCTAAGACACCTTAGCACTGTGATAGTTCATGTTAATGTAAAAAAATGTCATGCTGATACGTGAACGAATGGTCACTAACATTGCAGACATGCTCAGGCGGACGTATGTTGAGGCCCACTATTGCATAATTTTAGTCCGCACAAACCACAGCGGAGTCCAGCCCTTGTATGCCATGTCTGGACTATGAGTTGGCCTTTATGTTATAAGTTTGTCCTTGTGATGCCTTCACTATCTACAGATTTTTTAAATCTTTGTTTTACTTTTTCAATTAATCAAATAATGAAGCGTATTTTTAAAAATATTCTTTTTAATGAAAATTAATCAATATATTTATTTTATAGATCGACTAAATCACATTAGTCTGATAAGCCACTTAGGCTCTATTTAGGGTGTCGTGCAAAAATACCAAAAATATCTATAAGCATACAACGTGCTGTGATGCATCGTTAGTTTGTAGATCTGACATTTTCTGTATTTTGCTAATGTATTTACAATTGATTTTTTTCATTTTGATTGATTCATTTATCAAAATCAATGTTTTTTAAATTAATAAAAAAATTAATAATTCGATAAGTTCAATTAACTGCTGCACCCCTACTCTTAGGATGCACTTTGTGACTCATGTGTATAAAAGTGCTGTATAAATAAAGTTATTATTATTATTATTACTCTGGTTGCACCGTAACTATGTAATGATGGGCCTTTATGATAGCCATTCCCCCCATTGCTCCATGTCTTTTCATACATGTACATAACCCCGAAATACTGTCACCACGTGCCCCAGATAGACAGAAAGAGATTTGCACTTCAAATTTAAACCATAAATACAGTATAGATCCAACAAAGATATTCATGAGAGACAAAAGACTGTAGGGAACCTTAGAAGGGCCTCTGAAGTCCTGAATCTTCATGTCAATGTCCCTGATCCAGCCATACATCTCCTCTGGAGAGTCAGTCTATAGAGACAAATATAAAGGGAACAACGGTCCTTATGTATACACACATACATACACATACTATAGTGTATCTTAATGTTAGCCATCGTCTCTATTTATTACGTTAATTATTAAATTGTGTGGGTGAATGAATTAATGTTAGCATTAGCGACATCACGTGGTGTTTATTAAACCAAAGCATATTCGAATATGTAACGTTACGCAGAACGCTGTCATGACTGATACACTAAACTGAGGACTGGTGTTGAATATTAGGACCTGCTAAAACACATGCATCTGGTTTGTCCAATGTGACTGTGATATGTCAAATAAACATTAATCAATCGATCAATTGTGCTACCCACACGATAATAAAGTGGATTTGATGTTGGTCAATTATAGGTGTTTATTTAAGCAAAGCATTGTTCATTATAAGGCCTGTAATGAAAACGAGCAATCAAAAGTACGTTTTTTGGCAACATGCATAATTCTTTGGTTGTTGCTGATTTGAAAAATATAACACGTTATTGCCACAGGAAACTACAATGAGGTTAAACTGTTACCATGACTCGGACATATAAAATAGGATTTTAGTCTTCTGCACAACCCACGCAAGCATGACATTTGTACCTCCAAAACATTGTCTTATTAAGTGCCATACCACACCATTGCACCGTGGGCTTCAGAGTATGTGTTTGTCTTCTTTCTACTTTTCTCCACAGTACACACATTTCATTTTTTTCATTCAGCTTAATCTCATGCCTTGACTTACTCTTATGACACACACACACACACACACACACACACACACACACACACACACACACACACACGCAGTCTCAAGAGTCTCACTCGACCCCCCCCCCCCCACACACACACACTCCCTCTCTCTCCTAGGGTTTTCCTTCTGATCCGAGTGACCCCAGTCTTCCTCAGTCAGCTGTTCTCCCAAGGGGAAGAACAGGATGTTATTGTTGTTATGGTAACAGATGGTTTTGCCTGATTCACAAAAACATACTTTTCGTCCTTCTAAAAACAGAACCGCTGCCACACATCAGTGACAGAGCATTCAGAGGAAACATCTCCAGCATATGGAACGACAGCTGGAGGAGACACCAGTGTAGACATACAAACCCTTCGTTAAGGCAGCTCAGTGCATTCGCTTTTCTTTATAGGCCTCTATAAAGGACTGGATCAGCTTCACCATTATTCATACAAGTCAACAAGGAGAGCTCTTCCAATCACAACAAACAGAGCAGCTGAGTAGGAGCACCAAAACAAGTTGCAACACACTTCTTTTCTATAAGTTACTTTAGACCGGTTACAATGGATCTTTGTTTATTGGCATGTTCTACATTTTGCACTGTACTGTATCATGTTGCACTAACTGAGCAACCACATTTCTCCCTTCTGTTGTACTGACATCAGTACTCCTTGTTCTTAGCAGTCATGGGTACTGTTTGTGTGTGCGAGGAAGAAAGTGTCTCTGATACTTAAATGACTCAGTTGTCATGTACCTGAATGTAGAAGGTTCTGGAGCTGGTGATGATCTCAAAGAGGTTGTCTCTCATCAACAGATCCCTAAAAAACACAGAAGATGATCATTTCACATCTGAAACATACTGGTGTCTGCAGAGGGATAGAGAGGAAAGAGAGAGAGAGACAGCGAGTGAAAGAGACTGACAGAGACAGCGAGAAGGAGAGAGAGAGACAGGCACACCAGATGGGCCAGACAGACAGATGTGCAGAAAAGAAGGAAAATTGAGGTATGCAACAAGATTTAGACTGACCCAGATTTGACCAGACATTCGTGAACCTTCTGAACGTCCCTCAGTGGAATAGCTCGAAGAGGCTCCTTATCCTGACACATACACAATTGCATCAGTGATGTGACATAGGCTGTTGATTGTAGTCAAGGGCACAGCATACAAAGATCAACTGGTACATTTCCACCACATGGTGTGGTACCGGCTCGACTTGACTCTGCTTGACTCGCTTTTGGTTCCAGGTACTTCATTCTCCACTGCAGATAGTACATACTGCTGTGACACAGCCATACTTCTGGTGATGTTTCTCTCCTTTAATGAAAGTGAACCCAACCCTCCACTATCAAAGGACTGAGGTAAAAAAAAATAACACAGGGCAGAAAAAGGGGAAACACAAAACCTGGAGATATTAATTTCATCCTGTTACATTGTCCCTGAGCTATAGTCAACCTTGCACAGGGAGGAAAGAAAGAAAGAAAGAAAGCAGCAGGGACAGAATGTTTTTTTGCTTGCACACCAGAAGGGGGGCTACCAAGGGTGAGTGAGAAGATACTGTAGCAGCCAGGAGAATGAGGCTGGCTGGTCACTGCCATAGACACCAGGAGCTCCCAGCCAGCAAACTTGTGCTGTGGGAACCAACACAAGGGCATCGATCCATGCTATCCCTTTGGTAACAACTACAGTTCATAATAGCATATTCTTCGACTCCCACCTCCCTCAGCTCATCAACCTTTCTCTTTTCCTTTCCTTCTGGCAATGATCACGTAAATCTGTAGGGTTTTTGCCAATCAAATACAATGTATTATTTAATGCACTTGACCATATTATGACCTCCTCTCTCCTACTTCCTTCTGTTCTCACCCACTTTGCTTTGAATTTGATAAAGAGCCTTCCTTTATCTCCTCCATCCCAACATTACTGCCATTCTTGCTGCTATCACATTCTTCCATACTATGGCTTTGCCTTCTTTCTGTTCCAATGTATAGGCTGTCATTTATATTGGCATCGCGGCATAAACTAACTTTATGTGAAGCTCGGCCAATCAGGGACTTATACTGTCTAAGCCAGGGGTTTTCAACCGGTGGTCCGCGGACCACTGGTGGTCCGCGGAGGTATTGCAGGTGGTCCCTGGCCAAAAAAAAAAGAAAAAAAAGAAAACTTTTTTTTTTAAACTTTTTTTTTATTTTATTTTTTAACTTTTAATAACTTACAGGAGTTCTTACTGTATTGTGTGTGTGTAATATGAAATGTGAGCTTACCATAAAAACAGTAATCCTTAATCATATTCCATCATATTCAAACAAAATTGCTGTATTTTATTAGATATTATATTGATATTATAGCTCTTTTCTCCAGCTCCCTGTGGTACATGAACCCCCCACCACTATTGTGTGGGGTGGGTCTATGATGGACCCGCCACGCACAATAGTGGTGGTCCCCAGGTTGCTTTTAGTCAGGATGGTGGTCCCTGGGTCGAAATCAGTTGAAAACCCCTGGTCTAAGCGGTACAAATGTGACATAATGCTCCACCAATCCGTGAAGCCAACGGTTTGGGTTGGCTAATTAGGGAAACTGATGCATACAGTCCTAACACAGAGAATCTGTGCGACAGAATCGGTGTGTCCTCCTCAGACCCGCGCGGTCAGTTACGCCTGGGACAGACACACACACACAGAGGTTTTGTGAATTAATAGAAGGACGTACTGTATGCCTTCCGCCTTGCACTTTCCCCATTGCTGCTAAAGATACCATACCTGCCTTAAGAGGTTTATCATACCTGATGTTATAACTGTACTTTTAACTTTATTTCTATCTTATCTATCATTTTCGTCTCCGCCAGGAGACTATGTTTTCGTTCTCGTCCTTCCGTGTGTCCACCAAGCTAACATTGGTCAAGCTTCACGTGACACGTGACAATATGTTGAAAGGGTGTGCTTTGATTGGCTAGCGAGACGCATGATGAAATAGAGACCTATTAATAGGTGTGAGATCATTTATATCTTTTGAAGTGAGGTAAGACAGGATTAATCAGGAACAGTACTGGCGGAGACCTGTGCTCCGAGGAGCACATTTTCTAGTCTTATTTTTATTTTACTTCATTACATCCAGTACCAGTATTATTATTTGTATTATCTTGTTTTATTGCATTGTGGCGTTGCAACATTTTGCTGCTTGAGTGAGTGACAAAAAATCCCAGTTGATTCTTCGTCTTACAGCTCAAGTGTATTATACTGACCAATCAGTGGTCTGCAGTGTTTTCCTGTCACATTTTAGTATTACTTAAGCTTGCTTGGATTCTCAATGGAGGAGATACCAAAAAAAGTACCAAGTACTATCTACAACTTTTGTGCAGTGGAAAAACCCAAAAAGGGAGCAGAGTCAAGTCGAGCTGAGCCGGTACCATGTTGTGGAAAAGCGCCCAATGACAGTAAAGAAAAAGAGGACTTGTGAACTCACTGTGTCACCCTTGTAGTAACTGACAGCAATGTCATCCAGGGTGAAGAAACGCCTCTTCCAGTTCTTCCTCTGAAACACAAACCACATTGAACCTTCAGTATCTCAAACCCAAAAGACTTTCATGTGGACACAGATTTCAGTTGTATTACACGTGTGTGTACTCACCACATTACCCTGTTTCACACAGTAACCACACCTCAGGACCCCTGGCTTGATGACCTTTCGTTCTCTAATTTCTGTCTCCTCGCTTTCATTCTGAAACACATGGTCATCATTAGAATGGTATGCTTTGTGTTCATCAACACAGCCCCCCTCATTGTCCTCGCTTTCATCCTCAGTTTAATAACAATGATTGTGTCGGCTACATCCCAATACCTGGATGGGAGTGTGAACCACTACTCCGCCAATGATCTCTGTCTTGTAGGCCTGCTGTTTCCTCCCCTGAGTATCACCACTTACTGTGGACACATCTGACCTGGCCAGAACAGGGCCAGCTTTAGGTACCTAGGACACAAAAGGACAGATGTACAGTATGGTTAACCCCAGCAAGTAAGTGCACTTACACATGTGTTTACAAACATAGATATGGCACATCAGTCACATGTGCACAGTTAAAAATGTGTATGTTATTTTTGGGCGGTGTAACCGCCCCTATATGTGAGGTTGGGACATTGACATTTGCTACACTGTGATTGGCCACCCATTGTACCCCCCTAACCCTGCACTGTGATTGGCCACCCATTGTACGCCCCTAACCCCTACACAGTCAATGCAAATCTATACTTTTCTTTAAGTGAGCTTCCATCACTGTGATGACCACTAGCTGCACTGTGATTGGCTGACTATATTGGCTGACTCTATTCAGCACTGTGATTGGCTAGCGAGACACATGACACATGTGCATAGTCCTATAAATAGGACTATGCACTTAAAAAAAACACATTTATGTTTTTTCTTAAGTGAGTCATGGTCTGTGATGACCACTGTGATGACCACACCGCCCACTTCACACTGGGTGTGATTTTTTGAGTGGTGCCAACCACTCCTACATTTGACTTTGACCGTCGGTCCGTATGTCCGTCCGTCCGTATGTCCGTCCGTATGTTTGAGCACGGCTGATTGGTCAAGCTTCACGTGACACGTGACAATATGTTGTCACGTGTCACGTGACAACATATTGTTGCTGATTGTTGCGGATGCAACCAGTTACACTTTCAGAGGCACCACTCTCTTCACACTGGGTGTGATTTTTACATTTAAATGTAGATTTTCAACGTGTGAATCGAAAAAGCTTTGCTTTGGCCATTGCAGCTCATTCAATACTGTAGCTCTGGCTGCATGCTACAGTAGCTCATTCAATATCTGTACCAAATGTCTTCAATAAGAAATGCCAACAAGGCAATTCTCTTGATGATATCTGACAATCTTTGACTAAAATGACATGCCCAAAATTGGGACGCCGGGTTGAACGTGGTTACACCACAAATTGTCTCCTAGAGCCAGACAACCTAGTGAAGCATAACAAAGACAATCCACAATGACCTGTCCTATGGACAGGAACATTTTATTCTATTTATCCTAAAATAGAATTCTATTCATTCATTTTCAGACTGATGCCAAAGAGGCACAGAGATAGAAAGAAAGAATGAAAGAAAGAAAGAGCCTCTCGGAAGAAGGGGAAGTGAAAGAGAAAGAGCAGCATTTCCTGTATCAGTTTGCAGGTGAGAGAAATGCCTCTGTCAACCACATCTGGGGAACCTTGGACAACAACGCCATGCCTCTGTCAACCACCTGCACTCACTCACTGACTGACTGACTGACTGACTGACTGACTGACTGACTGACTGACTGTCTGTTTGTGTGTCTTCATTATCGCACATTCATAATTATTACATATGAACAATGTTATAACTTACACATTACAACATAATCTCAAAAGTGAGGAAGATGATACTTTTGGGTGGCGTGTTGGCAAAATGGTGATCACACATTACTTCCTCTTCCTCTAGAGGAGTGTGTGTACTTCCTCTTCCTCTGAAGGAGGAAGTGGAAAAAAAAGTAGCTCTCCTCCTGTTACTCTGTGCCTGTAAAATGCAGTCTGTATCCACGTTAAGATGGACACAAACCCAAGTCTTTCAATAAGTTGAAGACTTTTTCAAAGGGCTTGAAAAAATTAAATAAACAAGCTATGAGTCAAGATTACTTTCTGTCTGATGTCTATTTATTGCATCACCCTTAACAGCTCACACCCATCTGCTCACTGGATCATGTGATTCCAGTATCACTGTGTCATTCACTGGCTCTTGGGCACAATGTTAGCATAACGTTGCTATAATTGTGTGTGTGTGTGTGTGTGTGTGTGTGTGTGTGTGTGTGTGTGTGTGTGTGTGTGTGTGTGTGTGTGTGTGTGTGTGTGTGTGTGTGTGTGTGTGTGTGTGTGTGTGTGTGTGTGTGTGTGTGCACACATGCATGTGTGTGTGCTATACTCACCGTGATCTTGCTCGCCTTGTTAAGAGCAGTAACCCAGTCTTTCATGTCAGTCACATCGTTAGCTTGGAGGAAATACCGCCGAGATACTGCATTGATCACTGCACACATAATATACATAAGAAAGACATGTTGCATAATATTAGATGTCAGACAAGATAAGATTCATATTCAATATTAAATTCACAGTTTAAAAAAACCCTCACCAAAGCAGAACTCAGTCTTGGGCTTTTGCTTTGGTGTTGCTTCACCCACCTGACATGAAATGGGAGCAGAGGAGAGGAGAGGAGAGGAGAGGAGAGGAGAGGAGAGGAGAGGAGAGGAGAGGAGAGGAGAGGAGAGGAGAGGAAACAGAGAGGATGAAAGGAGACGATGAGAAAAGCATGTTTATTATCTTTGTCCAATGTCATCTAGTTGACAAAGTAAAGCTTATTTCAGTTACAGTGTCCAGTGACCAGCTGTCAGCAGTCAGCACTGCAGTCTAGTCAGGCCAAATGCCATTATCTCTGGTTAGCTCGGCACACCAACATGTGGAAAACTTCACAATGTCTGCTTCAGCACAGCCGTGCACGAAGACATTAGCTGTAACCGCCCAGATGAGTACTGGATTGAAAATATTCGCTTGCTCTAAGACACATCAATTGTTCTGTCCTAATAATAACTTCAACGCTGTTGAAACTTCTACATGTCATTGTTGTCGGGCAGAAATCTCGTACCTCCATATTTCATCATGTTTTTTCATAAATGCCCTACTTCGTCATCCAAGAAAAAAATAAACAATCTACAAGCTCACACCGCATCGCAACACAAGCTTGTAGATCAGCTATTTTCAAATAGACACAGGCTATTTTTTTTCCTAAAAAGTAACCGTTTTGGACATACAAGGTTTTCACCCAACAATAATGATATACATTTATTAAGGAGTTTAGACACAAGACATAACTAGGGGAAATGACAGGCAGACAAAGATAAGAGGATACCTTGGAGATGTAGGTTAGCCGCAGGCTTCCCACGGAGGCTGCCCCACTGGGCAGGTTCTGTATACAAGCACAAACACACACTGTCACCATTGGCTCAGAGTCCAAGGTTATACAACTTCTATTGGTCAATTCCACTTCCTCTTACTGTGGCATGTTTGTTTAAGTGTGTGTGTGTGTGTGTGTGTGTGTGTGTGTGTGTGTGTGTGTGTGTGTGTGTGTGTGTGTGTGTGTGTGTGTGTGTGTGTGTGTGTGTGTGTGTGTGTGTGTGTGTGTGTGTGTGTGTGTGTACCTTACTGCACCTATAATGTTCTTGTCTCTGCATGTACAGTATTCTCCTTTATGTGGACATAAATAAATGGTTAAAATGTGTGCAGTACCTGCGGGTTGTCCATATACCACAGCAGAACATTCCCCTGTGTATCAAGTATGAAGTATCGTCTCTGGAATCGACAGCTGTTTTCCTTCTCTTCGATGTCCAGGAACCCACACACACGGTTCAGCCTGTCTACGTATGGCATACTGCTGCTATCACATATCACTGAGACAGACAGACAGACAGACAGACAGACAGACAGACAGACAGACAGACAGACAGACAGACAGACAGATTGAGTCTCTATGAACCATAGGAAGAGAGACTGACATACAATCAGAAGCAGATATACTGATACTCAAATGCACTGCAGAAAGAGTGACAGATGGACAGACAGACAGTCAGATAGACAGATAGATGTGCAGTCAGATAGAGGAACACAGAGAGAGTTTGAGAGATTAAAACAGATGTGGCTGTGAGACAGAGGCAGCCAGACAGAGAGGAATGATGTCATGTGGGAGAGATATCTACTGCACTGCACACTTTCATATAGTGTTCACAGGAACTTATGCACACACACGCGCACACACACACACACACACACACACACACACACACACACACACACACACACACACACACACACACACATATAAAGAGACACGCAGACAAATACACACTCACTGACTTACTCAACACACACACACACACACACACACACACACACACACACACACAGATAAAGAGACATGAAGTCAACATATATAGTACACTCACTGACTTACTCTCACACACTCACACCGACACTGATAGAGAGATGCAAACACATACACAATCACTGACTTCCACACACACACACGCATGCACACACACACACACAGAAAGAGAACGAGAGCCACTCACACTCAGCAGTTTTTCATGTGACGTGATTGAGGCAGCTACAGCTAACCCCGAAGCCCGGGGCTGAGCTGAGGATAATACCACAGCCAAAAATTACAGACTGCACTCAAGATCTGCACACATGCACATTTCAACTGGCCAGAGAGGAGAGGAGAGGAGAGGAGAGGGAAGGAGAGAGGAGAGGAGATAGTGGTGGGATGTGTTCATTGAGGTCATGCATGTGAATCACCTCACCGACTGCTTATCCAGGACAAATCGAGACACAATTCGGCAGATACACACAGTAATGCAGGTATGCTGTACACTGCTGCCGTGACGATAATGTGTACATTTAAAGACAACATTATCCATGTTAGACATCTGACTGTGAAATGACATGAGTTTCAGGCAAACAGATACAATCTGTTTTTGAATAGGCTGGGCAAGGTCATGGTGAGACGGCCATATCTAAATGTCCATCTCAGGTCTCCACACAAACCTGCTCTGTACACAGACAGGGTCAAATAGGTGTTCCGAATCTCCTGGCATTACTATTGTTTTGTAAGATAGCAAGCAACAAAGTTTACTTTGCATCTTCTCTAAGTAATATAATATAGTAGGAAAGCTGAGCGGGATATGGCTAATTTATGTATACTCAAATAAGATCGTCAAACGAAGAGATGTGACACGTTGTTAGATTGAACACCACTTCATCCCGGAAAGCGAAACTGTCGTGCAATGGAGTTGAACTACTTTACCCCACTTTATTTAACTACAGTCCCCCAGGGCTCTATACTGGGTCTGGTACTTTTTTCACTTTGCATCAAATTTCTTCACTTGACATAGTCAATCTACAAGCACACAACGCAAAGCGCAATGAATTGTGAGCTTGTGAATCTGCTGTTTGTGCAGAATGTTTACCCCAGAATAGGGACGTTATGCCTCATGTGGTTATATTGAGCTTTACAATGCAGGGGGCACAGGAGGACGGCACTGGTGGGATTCAGTCCAATGCCTCCAGGGTTGAGTGAGTGGTTCCACAGTCATCTACTGAACCACAAAGGGAGTAACAGACACAGGCATTCATTTCACAAGCTTTGAAAGTTTTGCTCCGACGCATGTTTATAATGGCTGGTCAATGTGTCTCAACATGGCCACATAACTCAAAATTATTGTTGATGACAAATTGACAATTAGGCATATTGTCTATTGTGGTCACTCAACTATTTTGACCTAAACGTTTACATGCCTACATAAAATGTTCATTATGTGTACCCCCCGCCAAAAAAAGAAAATCAAATCAAAACGTCAAGACAGAATTATTGAGTTATTCCAACTTTTTGCAGACCCGTAGAGCAATCCTGACGAATCAGAGACAAGCAATCCTTCTGTTCTATGTTCTGTTATTCCATGAAACTGATTGTAGGGTTATGGTTTAGGAACTTTTTCCATTTCAGCTGCTTAAAGCCATTATAATGTGGGGTGTTTGATACCACCACTGTACGGTAATTCTACTTCTGCTATCAATCAAAATGCGTTAAAATACAAATTGTTCTTAAGCCATTGTAAAAGTACTGGTGTCACACACACACACACACACACACACACACACACACACACACACACACACACACACACACACACACACACACACACACACACACACACACACACACACACACACACACACGCACAGCAAGAAACTATTTTGGGCATCTGAAAACATCTGCTTTATCCACGAATTAATCTACAGAAGCAGCGGTGAGGTCATTAAGTAACCTACTATACAGTATGTGGGCATTATTGGCCAAAATTCCAAAACAAGATCTGACTTTATCAGGCTTCAAAAGACAGGAGTCCCATATCTATATAATTCTATATTCCAGATGAGAACATCCTCTCCAGCACTGTGGCTGTCTTCTTGACTGTCTTTGATGACTGACTAATTACACCAAGTTAGCCTTGGATCAAGACTATCATAATGTATTTTATCGAGTCTGACTTTTGCTGTCGTATATCATAGATACGATCAAGCAAAAGTCAGACTCAATAAAATACATCTACAGTATGATAGTCTTGATGCAAGGATTACACCAAGTGAACTTTACTATAATGAGAGAAGTTGGTGATAGAGGAAAAATAAATAAATGCTGATTAAAAGCATACCATGAAACAGAAGAACTGGAGGTAAAACATTTTCACACCTAATCAATAAAATCCTGAGAGAAGAAGACTCAATCTGCTCATCTGGGTGACCTGTCCTGAACATAGACTGTATAAAGGTCCTGAACCACCATGTATGTCTGCCTGGCTCTGCCACACCTACTCTCTCTCTCTCTCTCTCTCTCTCTCTCCGATATCTCTCTGTCTCACAGCAGAGACATACACACACATCACACACGCACGCACGCACACATTCACACGTGCACACACGCACAAACTCTCTCTCTCTCGCGCGCGCACGCACGCACACACACACACACACACACACACACACACACACACACACACACACACACACACACACACACACACACACACACACACACACACACACACACACACACACACACACACACACACACACACACACACTGTATAGACTTACCCGGTTTTGAAAGTTAAGTGTGCGCCACAGCAGCAGCCAGCGCCCGAAGTGTTCAAACAAGACGTGAGCACGAGCAGCAGTGAGTAAGTGGCATCTATACTGCGCATTGTACGTCATGAAGTTTATGGCGATTTCTAACAGCTCATCATATTCTCACAGGGCTGACATGAATGAGATGCAGTCGCTAGGCTATCATCTGTATCTGAGCCGTGATCGAATTACAGAACGTTCTCCTCCTTTCCGGGTTGTACGTTGGCTCATGATTAGAATAAACCAGCCCCGGATGTGATCTAGTTCTCTCTGTCAGCCTCTGACCGCGTGCTGTGTGCTGTGCTCCTCCTTGTTGCAGACAGTTGTCAAATATGAGGAACTGAGCACAACTCAACTGACATACTGTATGCAGTGGTGGGAAAAGTACTCTTTTTTTTCTTTACTTAAGTAAAAGTATTTTTTTGTTACAAGTAAAAGTCCGGTAATCAAAATTTACTTGAGTAAAAGTACAAACGTATTGGCACTTAAAGTACCAGAAGTAAAAGTACTCATTACGCAGAATGTCCCATTTCACAAGTTTTCGAATGTATAAAATGTACAAAAATCCTTTGAAAATAGCAGATCTACAAGCTCACAACGCGTCGCTTTGCAAATAGCTTAAGTATATACAGGGCTGAAGTGGTTGTTAATGTATGTTTTGTAATAATCATTATAATCTACAAAGTAATAAAAGTTTTCAAATAATTGTAGTGGATTAAAAAGTAAAAGCATAAACATTTGGAAATACTCCAGTAAAGTAAAAGTTCCTCAAAATTTTACTTAACTACACTACTTCAGTAAATGTATTTAGTTACTTTACACCACTGCATACTGTATGTTCCATTTGAAAAGCATGCGCGTGCAACCGATGACATTAGACCGCTGCAGCCTGGCACACAAATGGGCACACATTGTGCGTGTGAGCATGTAGCCTTTTTTGTAAATGGGCACACACACACGCACGCGCGCGCGCGCCACACACACACACACACACACACACACACACACACACACACACACACACACACACACACACACACACACACACACACACAATCAGCTGACCACTCTTGCTTATGAAAGGATAAGGCATAGTGCATAACAAAGAGAAGCAAAATGTAAACTTATGTGAACGTGGTCATAGTAGCTATGTAATGTTATTTTGGAGCTTGTGTTATATATAATATCTTGCAACCAACCAATATACAGTTTATGCTGTATTTTTATGTTGTTCATTCACCTGCTATTAGGCATACATTGATGTAGCCTATAAATAGCCAAAAATAGCTGATTGGCAAGCTCACAATGACAAGCTCACAATGCAACAGCTATTTTTGAATAGCTGAACGCATAAAATAGGGTTAAAGTGGTTAAACTGATTGCTGATACTATATGAAGTAATCTAGCTGGGGGTCCACGGACACCAGTTTGAGAACCACTAGTTTAAAGAACAGATAAGTATACAAACAAAAAAAAAGAGTTAGAGACTGAACTGACCTGTGTTTGATCTCAAAGCTATCATAAAGACAGCAGTCTGAGGCTATTACCGCCCTTGGTTTCAAAGGAATAGAAATATTGTGATTCGATTGATGTGTCAGCAGCATGCTTGCTGTTTTCTTGGTGCAAAATGTAAAATTTGAGTCTTCATAAGAGGAAGTGGTTGTCTATATCGTATCAGCACTCTGGGGGTGGAGAACTACATGGGTGAATTTATTTCCTGTGGCGAGTAAATAGGACAGAAGTCACACAGATATGCAGAGGGAAGTCTTCAAGTTTCCACAACCCACCTCTGTTGAAAAGCACTGTGACAGTCACGTTGCACTCCTTGTGTGCACATTGCAATAAACATTTGCTATTGCATTCATACACATACTGAGCATGGACACAAAAATGAGGGTGCCAAACCTTTTTATTCTTTATACAAAACGTTTTTTTCTTTATATATCAAAGTGCTAAACAAACTAAACAAAAATCTACCTTTCTTTGGATACATGGGGTGTGAGAAGACTCATGTTAGTTACAGTCATATTTCCCTCCTTGTTACCAAAGTAAAGACACTGCTGAATGTGATAACGTGTGGTGAGTACGTGTTTATATACTAATGAGCCTATAGAGTCTATAGACATCCGTATAGATGGATATGAGCTCAGCGCTAACTGTCCTCTCCTGCACCCCAGTATCTACAGTAGTGAGACAACACTAATATCTGTTTATACTAAATACACTTGTGAATGTCAGCCTGTACACATTTGTCACTGCTGTAAAGTCTTTCCAAAGTGACATTGCTTATATCACATGACAGTGATAATGTCACCATGGAATCTGTCACAACAAGGATTGTGATATGACACTTAAAACACTCATGGACCAGCTGTAGGCATTGGCGCACTTATAAGTGAAGCCACTGAATAGCTCATATTTGTGTCCCACAAATGACACGCACCGCATCTCTTCATCACAACAATGCCATGCACCACATTGTAACAAACCTCTTTGACTCACTTTACTTTACTTTATTAACATACTGGGGAATTTTGAGCTTGGATGGATAGATGGACGGATGGACGGACAGACAGACGGACAGACGGACAGACGGACAGACGGACAGACGGACAGACGGACAGATGGGTTTACATATTGGAGCGGATGACACTAACAAAGAAAATCTGATGAATCACTGGGTAGGTGGAGGAATGGACAGACAAAATATATGAAGGAACAGGAAGAGATGGATGACTAGGTCAGTGAAAGAGGAGGTGTTTAGAGCCGGCTGAAGGCCATGCGCAGCACCAGGGTGCCTAGCATTAGGATGGGGCTGGAGTCTAGGGATCCAGCCGAGTTGCCGTAGCTGCGGCTCCTGTGGGGCCCGTTACAGTCATCACCAAAGCAACACTCCATTTTGGCTCCAGAGTTGGCGCCATTGGCCTTGGCACAGAAATCCTTGTAGGTACACGATTTCATCACAGTGTCTGAAACATTTTAGCAAAAAGGTGGGGGTGGGGGGTTTGTACACAACATGCATAAGAGACATCCACAATAATGTTTTACATTTATATTATAGTTTATAATCTGAACCAGTTGAACTCTGTGAACATTCATCTCCCCCCCCGCCCACACACAATTTGCTCTCTCTCTCTCTCTCTCTCTCTCTCTCTCTCTCTCTCTCTCTCTCTCTCTCTCTCTCTCTCTCTCTCTCTCTCTCTCTCTCTCTCTCACACTCACACGCAGGCACCCCTGGCAGGCACACACACACGCACACAGTCACACACACACTTGGACATAGAGACGTCTGTGGTTTGTTTAAACTGCTGGGATTACGTCCAGCAACCTCAAATGATGAGAGGATGTGAGGGTTGAAGCTTTACCATTGCAGTGCACACACATGCACATACGCACACACACACGCATGCACACGCACACGCACACACACACACACACACACACACACACACACACACACACACACACACACACACACACACACACACACACACACACACACACACATACACACATACAACACAACACAAAGTAGGAAAACAGAGTACTGACAAATGAATGAATAGCTTATATCTAAAAATAGTGCAATTGCTCTCGTATTCATATTAATGTATTCCAAGATCTTACTGGAGAAACTGAATTGCACAGTGGCACAAATTATCAGCTTTAAGGTTTTTAAGGATGATTTTGGAGACCAGACCATACTTTGACTGTGGAAGCAGCATGTCTACTGTATTTAGTATCATCAGCTTCCTTTGTGAAAACAAGACAAGACAGTCCGAGGTTAATGTAATGCTGACATCTAGTGGCGTCTAAGAGAACCATATATGTTTAAACGTTCCAGAACAGATTACAGTGCTGTTTTTTCTTTTTTCCTTTGTATGTGTTTGTGTGTATGTGTGTCAGCCTATGCAAAAAGGAGAGTGTGTTTTTGTGTTGGTGGGTGCTTGCGTGTTTACTCACTGGGTCCTGTAATGGTTGAGCAGGCATCAGCATACCGGGGACAGGAAGTGGAACCCTGGCGGTTACACTCATCCTCATTGGACGCCACACAAGTGTGACATTTAAGTGCATGACCTTTACATTTGGAACAGGAGAGAGCACATGACTTGACACTAACATGTTCATGGCACGAGCATGCACACAGACTCACATACACGCACGCACGCACGCATACACACACACACAAATTCAATTCCCTAGATCTCTATGTAACTAGTGATTGAGACTAAACTTTCCCACTCTGTGTTGTACAGTGAGACAATCACAGCTGCATAGTCTCACAACAACCCATTAGATACAACACATGTACAAATGTATACACTGCCCTTACACATTACAAATGTGGAGAGTTTCAGGTTTATTGGAGCCTAAGCAGACATATACATCATCCTGAATCCGAGGGTCAGTTATGTGACATGGTTGGGGAAATCGACCAGGGGTATTACATTTGTGACAGATTTATGCAGAGAATGTCCCAGACAGTTCTGGCGTTGAGCTAAAATCGTTTCACTACCCAGAGGGAATGTGTTATCTTGAACAAAGCTGCCTACTTTTTAGGTAGAAACAACCTCAAGCTATGTCAGGGAAAAACGTAGATCCTCTCCTACATCACAACGAAATGAAGTCTATAGGCATTCTGCAGCAGTGGTTCTCAAATATTTTCATGAAAATACTTTGTGTCACGTACCCCCATAAGAGAAGATTTGTCAACATTTGTCAATATTTTCAGAAACGTGATCTACAAGACCACAACAATAAAATAGGCTTAACTGTTCCTCATTTTGGTGAGTAGCCCAACACACGCTGGTCTGACTATGCTCATCAGCCTTCAATCCTTTGCCATCCCCAAAGCTCTACAACAGAGGTTTTCAACAGGTGGTCCGTGGACCACTGGTGGCCGGTGAAGGTATTGCAGGTGGTCCTTGACCATGCATTTAGTAATGTAGGAAAGTGAAGATTTTTTATTTATTTTTCATTTTCTTCTACGGAACAGTGCACTAAATGACCTAGTGACCTATGATGACGCGTCAATGTTGTCAGTTACTGGCGAGTCGGAGGTCAAGAAATTCAACAGAAAAAGGAGAAGTTAGAATCTCAAGAAGGGGAAGTGTACTGGATTGCCTGATTGAGTCATAATATGTGTCTGCTCACTCATACATAAGATACAAATAAGTATATCAGTTAACATTTTAATTTAACAGTTTAATTTAATGTTGTTGGATAAAGTATTGATTGATTGATTGATTGAATACTTTATTAACAGTTCGCAAAATAAGCACAGAGGTACAGTTTTATACAAAGATGCTGAAAAAGGATAAACCCAAGAAAGCACTATGGCTTGTTTCCATTGGGGTCCAGTGTATTCAATTCATCGAGACATTTAAAGAAAAACAATAATATACAAAATATGCAAAAACATCATATAAATTAGTAGTAAAAAAAGAGAAAATATGCACAGTAAACAGTTTGGGGGGCATTTCTGGAGATATGCTTATAGACTTTTTACAGGGGCCAGTTGCGAATTGCAGCCGCCTGTAAGTGCACTTTTAGAGCGGTTCTGAAGGAGAGTAAGGAGTCACACTTTTTTATGACTATTGGGCATTCCACATTTTGGTGGCATAGCAGTAGAACAAATTTAACCCCTTGTTTGAGCCGAATCTAGGTTGAATGTGATTTGAGGAGCTCCCTCTGGTGTCTTCAACGTTTTTGAAGTAGTTTGACAGGTACATGGGTGTCTTTGTGGTGTAGTGTATCTTGTAGACCAAGCCCACTGCAAGTTGCTGTACGCTGTACTCTGTCCTCTACCCTGAACCATGATCCACCCTAGCAAAATGAGTAGGGGGTAAATGAGTTGTAGGAGTGAGGCCAAGCAGTAGCCTGACCAGTTTGTTTTGGGATGTCTGAAGGCTTGTTTTTAAGGCCTTTGTGGTGGTACCATAAGGTGCATGCGTAGTCATAGTAAGAGAATGGAATAAGGGTAACCGTGGGATAGGAATAGATCAGTGGTTCTCAACCTTTTTTTTGGCTCTGGACCACTCGCGTATTTCAGTTAAATTGGCAGGCTTGATACAATTTGTTGCACGTAATATCGTGCAACAAATTAAATCAAGCCCTCAACAGTCATTATTTAATTTTAAGCTTTTTCTCCCACACCACGCCTATTGATTTAAATATTTTCCTACTTTTGATGGACTTATGAAATGTTATTTAAACATATTTTAATACATTTAACAAAGGTATTTTATTTATGTATTTACATTTTTTTTTAAATCCCCATGGACCACCTGCAGGCCTTTTATGCCATGGGCCACTAGTAGTCTCGTGGACCATTGGTTGAGAAACAGTGGGATGTATGGACAACATTGGATGCATAACAAGTGTTACCAAAGCACTAATCTTAATCCAACACAACAGTGGTCCCCAGGTTCATTCTTAGTTAAAGTGGTGGTCCCTCGTTCACAATCAGTTGAAAACCCCTGCTCTAAGCATCAGATAGTGTGTAGAAACTTACTGTGGCAGGCCAGAGAGATAAGTAGTAGTAAGGCCAGGGTAGTCTTCATGCTGGATGGCCGACAGGTCGCTGTGGGTGTGGAAGTCAAGTCCAAGAACGGTTGAGAAGGTTCCAACCGAGGGGTCGGGTGGGGGTTGTCGGGAACTGGCATTATGGTCTTATCTCTGTAATCTGCGTTAATGTTGCTCAGCCAGCACCATGTGGTAATGGACTTAAGCTCGCTTTAACAATGACACAGTTCTACTTATATTGTTAAAGTTATATATAATACCTGTAATTATAGTGTACAATTAGCATTGCTGTGCATTTATTTTGATGTAATTTTTCAGGGATACAGATACAGTTATGCTGTTTATTCTACAGTGCGATATAGCAGTGCTAACAATGGGCAAGTATTGACTGATGACTCTAGACTTTGTCTGTCCCCAAATGTGTTGGCTAACTCAAGGTCATTATCAACCAACTCAAAATATTTCTATATTTGTATGTGGGTATATGTATTTTTCACATGCTGGTATGATAAAAAAAAAAAAGCCCTCCGTATAAATATATGAAATAAGAGGATACGGTTGACACAAAGCAAAACTCAGTACCCTCATAAATATTGTCAAATACAGTATTTAGATACAGGGTGCCAGGTTGATCTGACAAAAAAAAATGTTACATCCAATAACACTTAAAGAAATTCATCAAGTAGCCAGGTAGAACAAATAATATTTATTTGTATTTTTTACGTATACACAGTCACAATGTTAGCACACATTGAGTCAATACAGTTGGGTGAGTACTCCTAATGTACAGATAGTGAGCAAAATAAAAAAAAAGACATATACACATAATTGGCAAAAGCAATATTTTGTTAAACAAAAAACAAATTGTTCAGGTAACCTTCCCTGAGAAAGGCCCAAAGTAAAACTCTGGTATGTGTGTGGCTGTGTTATGAATGAATGGAAGAATGAATGAACAAACTGAAACACAATTCTGAACTACAACCACTTCTATGCTATCAGTTGTAGATGGAGGCAGACATTACTGAAGTATTTTCTAAGCCTACCTATACTCACATGTGTATTAACAACCACTCTCTGTGCACAGTGAAGCTATGTAAATAAACAAGCAAAGAAATTGCATTTATCAGTTAGAATACATTGTGCACCACTGTATATAGTCATTTTGAGACCTCTGAGAGTCCCTGAACAATTATCCTCATCTTCACCTGTCCATTACAAAACAAAACCTCTTAAAAATGTTTCAATTAAAACAGCCTCACTGACTGTGTGTTACTGGCAGGAGGTAAACATGATCAGGGTCGAAATGAATCAATCATAGTCTATAGTGATTGAGTAGTTTATGGAAAAAGAAATAAATGGCTACACTATTGTAGCACTCTCTAAAATAATTTAATATTTAAATATTTTCATCCAAAAATACATAGTAACTTAATTATTTCCAGTTAGTTTAGAATTCTTTACTATGTTTCAAGAACACAAAGTGGCTGATGTTCTACATGGGTGGAACGTAGAACATGGGATTCTTTCACATCTTATTACTTTGCTTTAAACTTTAACTTTAACTTACCTCTATTCTGCATCCAGTTATAGATTAAAACTATTTGCAAATACCTTTTATGGTGTGCTTTAACTTACTTCAGTGACTGATCAATCTTTTTTTGATTTCTCCTACTGTGGTATACCTCATTCATACAGTATGGCACTTCAAAAAGGTCAAAACAAACAATTACAAATACTTGCTATTAATAGGCAATCTATAACAAGTCTGGTTGATGTCAACAGCAGAAAATGTGTGATGAGTATACTACATGACTGTATGTGATTGATAATTAAAGGCCTCTGAGGTTAATAAAAGCTTTCTTTTTCTTAAAACTCTTCATTCAATACAGCTGTATTTTAAGCAGGTAAGCGCTATATACTTTATTATATGACGAATAGCAAAAATAGCCTATCTACAAGCTCACAACGCCTTGCATCGTGATGCATTGTGAGCCTGTAGATCTGCTATTTTGGAAAATGTTTGAACATTTGAGGTTGAAAGTGGTTCAGCTTGAATTCAACCCTGATTTTATGCAGCATAATAACAACAAGCTTCTCTATCAGAGCAAAAGTCTTCTTTACGTCTAACAGAAAATTATATCTTTGAGCGTGAGCATGGAAGGTTGCAGACATAAAAAATATATTTTCTGAGGCTCATCCAGACATAAGCTTAAATGCAATTACAAAATAATTTCTGCAAGGCCTGACATCATCCGTCTGGGGGGGGGGGGCTGCTGAGGAAGAAGATACTGGGAACCTATATTGTTACAAGAGGTTCTTTGTTTGCTTGCGTGATAAACTAAGAGTTAAAGGGACACTCTGGCTTTCTAAACGGGTAATACAAACACCCAATACAAAACGGTCACATAACAAATTCTCAGCTGAAGCAGTAGTGTGTACAGTGCATGCTCTGGTCACAGTGCATTCACTGGGAGTAGGGTGAGACATAGGTGGTCATTTTACATTTATATGGGGTTGACCTGTGCATAAGCTAGCTCCAAGGTGCAAATCTGGTAGAGCAGGGGTGGGCAACCACCTCTTTTGGATCTACCAAGTGATCAGATTGGGCTATTGAGGTGATAGCCTAGTAGATCGGCCATTAGAAAGTAGCCAATCTACAAGCTCAGAAAGTGACGTGTAGTGAGATTGCAGATCTACTATTTTCACTTTTTTTGAAACATTTAAAAATAATGACAATTTCTGCCTCTAATAACATGCCCAAAATAAGGATGCCAGACTGAAAGTGGTTAAAGTATTCTATTCTATACTTGTATTATTCTAATTAGCAGCCAACAGTATTATAAGACGTAAAAGCAATGGTGGTTTTCACTGTCTTGCACTAGGTGATCACAACCTTGGAAAACGGCTAAGTGATCATGTGCCCAAAAAGGTTGCCCACCCCTGGTCTGCTTCTCACCGGGGGATGGGCGGTGCATGCACTGGTTGTTTTAAATCAGTCTCTTTTACTCTATTGTTCCCATCTTGGCAATCAACTCATCACAGATCTTGGTGAGCTCTTCAATCTCTTGACCCTATAAACACATGACAGAGGATCAAGATGAGAGGGGAGGCATGACTCTGCGAACCAATACATCATTTGTCTGTCAATGCAATCCAATAACATTCTCTGTCATGTTTCTTGTCAAAATGATATGAAGCATTAAAGGTAGGTCAGTTACCTTCTGCTGCAGGGCTGTCTCCATCGAGTCCACCTTCATTTGCTCCTTCCTCAGGCTGGCGCTCATTGCCATGTTCTCTGAGCTTGCCTTTGAACGTACCTGGGCGATTTCCTCACTGGCCCTGAGAGAGACACAGCGAGACATTAACCTCTTGAAACCTAGCATCCCTAATCTGGGCATGTCATAAGGTGAACATAGATTATTTTCGGCAAAGAGATTTGGTATAGAGGGAAAAAGGAGCTCACCAAGCACGAAAGCCTGGGGGACCATACTTATATGGTTTAAGTGTTAAAGGAGTAGTTTGAAAATTTCAGAGTTCAGCTTGAATTCAACCCTGATGTTATGCAGCGCAACTAATAACAGTGTGGAGTGAACTACTCCTTTAAGTCAAAATATCAACATTATGTAAAGGTTGTTTCATATTCTTTCTTCGTGATTTGGCAGGACAGAGGAAATTAGCATTTTAAAACATACTTGTCTAGTTTCTCCTCAGCATGGAGTTTGAGTGTGTGGTATCTCTGCTCCTCCTGTTTGACTCTGGCCAGGTACTCCTGTGCACACTTCTTCAGCACCTCTTCATTCTGCACAGGAACAAAGAGAGTGTTCACACACTACATTAACATTTCAGCCAACATAGAGATGGGGACCAGAGAAAACACTGAAAAACAACAGTGTGCAATCCAGCTGAGTTAAATCTATAGGCATGATTTATTATTTATTATTTATTATAATATTCTTTTCGTCTTCTTTTTTGATCATATGTATTTATTTATTTTATTTATTTTATTTATTTTATTTATTTTATTTATTTTATTTATTTTATTTATTTATTTTATTTATTTATTTTATTTATTTTATTTATTTTATTTATTTTATTTATTTATTTTATTTATTTTATTTATTTTATTTATTTTATTTATTTTATTTATTTTATTTATTTTATTTATTTTATTTGTTTGATTTGTTTAGGTTAGTTATTTTACCGATCAGGTTCAAATGAAGGAATGGGAATACTCCTCGCCCAGCGTCATTTTGAAGCGACAGGATTTACGTATGACATGCTTACGCCGTGTCACACAGCTGGATCGCTGGATCACTCGTGTGGAGGAGGAGAATTTATTTGTCACAGGAGAACAAAAGGATAATATGTCTACGTAACGCATTCAAAACAAAGAAATTCCAGAAAGGAGACATGAAGGGTACACTTGATGTAGGGGCGGCCATAGCTGAATGGTTAGTGAGCCCGCCTAGGGAGCCAGAGGCCCTGGTTGCCCCAGGTTCGATTCCAGGCCAGGCCAGCATATGTGTCGATGAAATGAAATTTGTCCCTGAGCAAGACTCTTAACCCCTAATTGCTCACAGGTTCTCATTGGAAACAAGACCGCAAGGACTTTCATGAACGACCTGTTAAAAGGAATTATCCTTAGGAGTCCCAAGTGCAACAACACTTGACAACTTCCCACCAGCGAACACGGCCATTTGTGTTCGTTGGAGCACCCAGCCAAGCCAGAAGCACCACAGCGGATTCAAACCCCTAAGCCCAACCCCATGAAGGATACACTTGATGTATCCTCGCTGATCCTCGCTACAAACAGCAAATTAACATTTGGTACACAAGTCAACGCTGAAAATATCTGGGTCATGCTGGAGGATGGAGTGTGGAGGAGAGGAGGAGGCAGAAATTTGAGTATTGGGATTTGGATCTAGTCTCTGTGGTGGTGGGAAAGAACTGTATCCCTGTGCTACCTGAATGCCCCATTATTGCTCATCTTAACATTTTCCTTCAAGCCCTTAGCCATTAGACTTCATTACCTTCTTAAACCCCTCCACAGTGCTCTTCAAGTTTTCATAACGACGGAACAGGTCAGACAGAGAGCGCTCCACAGAGTTCAGGTCTGACAGTGCTGAATCTTTCTCCATTGATACCGCCTGCAAAGCCTTCTGGGAACTCATGTTGTTGCGCTGCTCATCCTCTGAGAAAGGAGAAGAGAAGCAGTGACAGTAAAGTATTTTTCTTTAGATCAGAATCAGAAACGCATTTATTTAAGATATATGTCCATGTACTAGGAGTTTTACTTGGTCCAATGTAAACATAGAAGTCAAGCAGATCAATATACATAAAGATGACATGCAGAACGGACCAGACCTCACAAGTACAATTATGAGATACGAATAACATAACATGTAATCTGTAATCAGGATGAAGGGATTGCTGAGTGGTCATAATTTGTGACTTGTGTATTATCAGATGAAAGTATTTGCATGTAACAGAGGGTCTTTACTCACCGATCATCTGAGCAATCGTTTTTTCATATTCTGCAACAATCTTCCTGTTGTGAGGAAAAACACATACCAGCCACAGGTTAATAAATCAACAAAATCTTCTCACTCAGGTTCAGTCATTCAAATGATGAATACCAATGCGTTTACCTCATCTCTGTGACTTCTTCTCTGCTGTCCTCACATTTCCTCTTCCATTCGTTTGACTCCACCTCCTTAGTTATAATCTAGAAAAGACCTCTACCATGAGTGAAACTAATAATAAATTAAGAAATAAAAATACGACAACTGAGCATATTTACGCGGCTACCATTTTACTCTTACTTCATACTTGGGGTGGTGTAGAGTCTAAAAACCATACATAGACAGAGCAAAACTATTTCACAGAACACACAGAAGTCATCCCTCTCCACCTCCCGAAAATGTTCCCCAAATGTTCCCCAAGAGTGCTCACATAGGATCACTTATTCACTCACACGCGTGTGTGTGTGTGTGTGCGTGTGTGTGTGTGTGTGTGTGTGTGTGTGTGTGTGTGTGTGTGTGTGTGTGTGTGTGTGTGTGTGTTTGTGTGCGCATGTGTGCGTGTGTGCATGCATGTGCGTGCACATGTTTCCTTCTTTTGTTCTTTGTTCTGTTGGGGATGAGGGGAGGGTCTTATACAAATAGAATACAAAAATAAAATTGAAATTCACCATCAGGTGGAGAAAGAGCAATATAGAGCTGTGTGAATATGGTCAATAAGGGTATATTTGTATCTAGTGAGTGTGGAATAGGATGCTGTAGACTCAGACAGTGTAGAGCAGTGGTTACCAATTTCTTTAGCTCAAGACCCAAAAGAAAATGTTTGTCCGGGATCCAAACTAGTGAAAATAGCGGTAGCACTTGCTCTGCATCCCATGTGTATAACGCATTATACACATACTTATAAGGCATTATAATCTTCTCATAACCCTGTATAATCAGATTTATAAAATAGCAAATCTACAAACTCAGAACGCGTTGCGAGCTTGCAGATCTGCTATTCACTACTTCTTAAACTTGTTTAATTTTTATTTATGAAAATGATTCCACTTTTTTGAAAGTTTTGGAATTGTTTTTAATTGATGAAAGGTTGTGGCTTTTTTTTTGTTTTAACTTTTTTAAATCTTTTGAAATAATATTGGTTTTAAATGTAGGAAAAAAGGGGATATTTACTCGCGAACCATAAACATTGGTCCGTGACCCAAAGATGGGTCCTGAGTACTGTAGAGTACTGTACCTCCTCTCTGATGAGCTTGAGAACGGCATCCTTCTCTGCCTCACTGATGCAGATGGAATCCAGAACCTGACTTCCTTTCTTCAGCACCTCATTTTCTCCCAAATTATTGTTGTTCAGTTTGCAAGGGTCGTCATACTGGTCAGAGTGGGTAAAGCAAATCAGAAAAAAATCTCATCATTATCTTGACATTTGGGGACATGGTGTGAATGAGTCGATACTATTAAACTCACCCAACTTTTAAAGTAGATTGAAATCTTTTTGACATGTCTTTATAACAGCATTATAATAAAGTGGTAGGAGATTAAATTAAAGATGCTACAACAAACAAATTATTATAAAAACATTTAACAACTAAATTGCTTTATTATTAGTGAGTAAATCTATGTTGTCATAATAGTAATAACAGTGTTGTTATTTGTGCTGAAGCTTAGTGCTTTTTATAACTCCCACAACTTCAAACAGTGTTGTGCGGCGAAAATAGCCAACCTACTTATAGATTGGCTATTTTCAGCATGCTACACCATTGCTACACCAAATTAGTTATTAGTCATTTATCCTTTTCATTCCATGTTGTTCTCATTCTCTCACATCTGTGATGCTTTTTGAGCTTGTAGATCTGCTATTTTTGGCGTGCTACGTCGCCAGAGTATAAATAAATTAGCTTTCAACAGTTTTTCCCCAAACTCCATTCTCTTTATCTCCACATGTCCTTCCCCTGGATTATGACAGTCATATGCTAATCTCATGAGTGATAATCCCAATCCTTATGTCACCAGAGTAGATGACAAGATGGCACGAAAGGCCCTGCTGCTTTTCTCATGTTAGGATTGCAGAATACCATAATACCAGATAATGATACAGAATGCTCCCTCCTGCTGTTCCTCCTTTTCACCTGACCAGTCATTTCATAAATATATATTTATATTTATATGCTTATGTCTGCTTCGTCAAGATGTTAAAACAAGGCAACCTATGGAATCATTAAAGCTATGATGAGTGAGAGTGAAACATAGTGATCACAGGGCTTCAGCAAGGCTTTCTGTTTCTTGACATTAGGGAGTCAGGGAATTCAAGACATTAAGATTAAAGTGTTCCCCAGCTCCACCTAGTGGTAACTAGAGGGATCACAGTTATCCCCAGTAAATGAAATATGTTCTCTTCTAAATGCTGTATGTGAGTGTGTGGCAGTTGGATGATATAAGTAAAAGTAATGAGAATATTTTCACTTGATTCATACATTTGGTGCATACATAGCACTGCTTGAGATTGTATGAATCAGCTACTTACTGTAGAAGAGCAGTCTGACTCCAAAGGTCTGGTTGACACAACACACTCTGGGCCTGTAAACAAACATATCACATCTAATATTAACATAGACACACTAGTGAGGGAGCTTGTTATCCCATACTTGCATTGAAGCTTCTGCTCAGGGCCAGTATCATACATTCCTGTTTTTGTTTTGTTTTTCGATACACCAACCAGCAGGTGGCAGCACTATAGGAAATTATAATCAAACTATAATCATTACTTCTCTAAATCACACAATCAACTTATTATCCCCACAAATGCCAATAAATATGCTTGATCAAGAAAGCAGAGGACTTTTTGTTGGACAAATATTTATAGCACATTGGTAAGGCATGTGTATGATCATCTTTTTATTATTATTATTATTATTATTATTATTATTATTATTATTGTTATTATTATTTAGAATTTCTACAAATTTAGGTCCAGTGAGGAGCCCCCACCGGGAGGACACTAATGCTAAGGCTAATGCCTATACATTAAAATACCAGTATATCAATGTGAGAACGGGACACAGCACAAAAAAAGCAGTAGATAAGGTCTCCTTTAAAAAAAAATCAGGCAGTTGCAAATGCTGTGTCACACATGGACCAGTATGATCTGGCTGCTCTTCGTCATAATACTACTGCTTAAAGGGGTATACCATTATAGAGTCAAGCCTAGCTTCACACTGCTGTACTATATGCTCATTTCTTATCTCACAGTCACGAGCTTATGTGTGGTAAATGATTGAGGATGGGACGTGTGTGTGTGTGTGTGTGTGTGTGTGTGTGTGTGTGTGTGTGTGTGTGTGTGTGTGTGTGTGTGTGTGTGTGTGTGTGTGTGTGTGTGTGTGTGTGTGTGTGTGTGTGTGTGTGTGTGTGTGTGTGTGTGTGTGTGTGTGTGTGTGTGTGTGTGTGTGTGTGTGTGTTCTCTCAGTAAAACAAAGACGACATTCTCTCTGCCTGAAATTGATCAAACCAATTGTTTGCCCAGAGGGAAAGCAAAGCATACCATCTGTACTTAAACAAACAGCTATCTGATGACTGTACAACTGAAACTCCAGGCCACAGCTACTGTCTGGGTAAAGGGTACACAGGAGGCAGGGACATACGTGTGTAACTGAAAAGCACCCTGATATTAAGACAGTATACGCACATTCGCACAACAACATCATTGACCCTGTTTGAACTTTATTTATGCTAACTATATCATACATCTAGGACATTACTGTTAACATTGCCTCCGCCACACTGACTGAGATGGCACCACGTTCACCTCAGTTTTACACTTTAAATTTGCACTTTTTACAGCCTTGTCTCCTTAATGTTTCAGTGCATTGACTGGATTAAAAATGTTATTGCACCTGCAGTGACAAGAATTGAATTGAATTTGATTTGATTTACTCACTGTCTGGTTTGACAACAACACTGCTTGCTAACTTCTCCTCATCTGTAGCATGGCCTCCACGACGGTCATCCTTCAATAAGAGACACAACAAAAACAAATGTTTATTTTTCTCTCCAAGAATATCAGGTAAGTTTTCAGCCCTCATTACTTTGTTTTATGTTTTTCCTGCTTTCTCCCAATTTAGTTGTTATGCCAATTCCCAATTCTCTCATGTATTCACTGTCACTGCTGGTTGGTTGGTCTTGGGAAGGGTCTACTCTAGACAACCACGCGTCTCCTCCAATACCTGTGACCGTTTCTTTTCAACTGACTGTGAATAGTTTCACCAGGAGGGACACGTAAGGGACACGATAACCTTTAACCACTTAAACCCCAGCATCCGTATCGTGCGGAAAGCTTTGGCTGAAACTAGCGGATTGACAAGCTTCGACGCGTTGTTAGCTTGTCGATCTGCTATTTTCTCCGAAAGCTTTCCCCACAATAACAGAAAACAGAAGGTACACTAGCATAGAGCCCTGAGGGACTCCACTCAACCATATGGGGTTTAAGTGGTTAACCACTGAACAGGTACTCCGACCAAAACTGTAGGAGTCACTAATGTGTCACTAATGCAGCGACAGGGGAAGTACCCCTGCACCACCAAGAGGCCACATCAGGTTAGTTTAACAACAGCTTATTTACAGGCAAAACTTGTTCTGGGTGAGAGTCAGATTTGAACTCATTCATGACTGAACACAGAAACACCAGTAAATCCTACCTGTCCACTTTTGTCCTTTTTCAGCGACAGGTTCTGCTTTACCTTACAGGAGTTCCTGAATACAAAGAGATAAAAGGTCAATAAAAAATACTGTCTGTCTGTCTGTCCATGCAGGTCAGCAGGATTCCACAGGAGACTCAGTTGGAGCGTTGCATGCTGTGTAAGCACTGGACACAGTGTTGCTGTATCGGCGAGGAGAGAAATTCAGACCTCATTGATTTTGCTCTGTGCGTCTCTGTTGAGCTCTCATGCTCTGCTAAACGTGCTCAGCTGCCCAGTGGAGAAGGCAGATTAACCACTTAAGGCCTAAATACTGTACTTCATCGTACGCAAAAGAGCAAAAATAGCCAATCTCGCAACGTGTCACAATATGACGCGTTGTTGTGAGTTTGTAGAACAGCTACTGTATGCTATTTTTGAAAATGTTTACACATTTTTGGGTGGACATTTTCGCCTACAATGACAAATAGGGAGGCAGGTTGAAAGTGGTTAATGAAAAAGGCTGGGGCCAAAAGGAAATAACAGCAAGGAGAGTTGCTAGTTGCATTAGTGCGTTAGATGATATTTACAAGGTTTCCTCTCCCTCTCTCTTCCTCTCTCACTCACACTCTTTCATCTACACAGTACAATCCAGAGTGTTATTTTAACTCTAGGGGGCCTTGCCACTTCATTTCCGACACTCTCAGAGTTAAATGAACATGCCGGTTTTTACTGTGTAGCTTCTTTTCTTTTGCACTGCACTTCCGAGAAATGAGCGCCCTTGTGTTTATAACTGACTGTGGTAGGATTTACAAACACATATGCCCAGCCACATATACACAAAAGAGAGTATAGTTACCACAGACGCACGCACGCACGCACGCACGCACGCACGCACGCACGCACGCACGCACGCACGCACGCACGCACACACACACACACACACACACACACACACAGTTCTGCAGTACTTACAACAGAACACAGAGGAAATGGACTTGCTCTGAAGTCCTGATGCCACACAGACAGAGAGAAACAGAATGACATGTATGGAGTATGAAGCCCATTTCATACTTCATCGTATGACCGTGTCGTGTCGCATGCCAAAAATAACTGAATTTTGCAACACCGTCGTATGACAAAGTATGAATTAGCATTAAAGGACGACTTCACCCATTTTCAACCTATCTTCATATAAATGGTCCTCACTAATGCTCATTATAATATGGTACCATTTCTGTCTCTAAGAAAGACAGATGGGGAATCCAAGCTAATAGGAACTGCAGGCTTTCTATTCCTGGAAAGTTAGCATGCTATAACGGAAGCCATTGTTGTAGCGTTAATACAAATCTAAATAAAACATTTGAAATCTTATTTGAAAAAAAAACCTGCCTAACGATGATGTCACTGGTAGGCGGGTTTCTGAAGTGTCCACAGCCCTCCCATGAGACACAGACAGAGTAGAAGAAAATTGTACCATTTTATCACGAGCATTAGTGACGACCAATTATATGAAGATAGGTTAAAATGGGTGAAGTTGTCCTTTAAGAGAAGACACAGGAGAGGATGAGACATGGGCTAGGGCCAACATAGAAATAATTGTCGACATTTCCGTTGAAAGTGTATTATTTTTGTCGAGCAGCGCTTGTCAAAAGGGTTGTGTGAGTCTCTCTTTACCGTCGTCACCATGCTAGTACACTTTCCACTGATCTACACGTGATCATGGGTGCTTGATTCAGGCGTTCATGTTCTTAATGATTTAAAATTACCCATGAAAGAAGAAATGGGGGATATAAGCGCAGAAAAGAAGTGAATGGTTTGTGTCTGTTTTGTAAGTTGGGATTACAGGAGCACTTCCTTGGCACTATGACCTAACTAGCACCAAACCAATAGTGATTTTCTTGTGCTTGGAATGAAACATTTCCACAATTTTTCCATTGGTCATGTTACTATGGGTTGCAACGGTGCATATACATGTGGTCCTTGGGTGAAAATAGGGCTTGTTTCAATGACAGCAAAATGTACGTTTGCGATTTTGCATTTACATCTTGAATGTGCTACTCACGTTATAACGGTGCTGTTGGTTTTTCTGGGCGACTGTCTCACTGTGTCATTTCCTTCCAGGTTACAGGTCAACTGCGCACCTGAGAGGTCAGTGTTCATGTTGCCATTGAGCACGTCAGGGTCCACACAGAGGTCATGGTGGTTGGCGTTAAGGTTGGAGTCAGGGCTAAAGTCAGAGGTCATTGGACTTTCATCATCCACCTCTGCAGGGTCAGGTCCGTTCAGGGGGGAGGGGACAGACAGTGACGGGGGACGGAGGGCTTGAGACCGGGACAGTGGGGTGGAAGAGGACGGTCTGTCTCCTGAACTGGGTTTGGTGCTCAGGGTGAGATTGAGGTTCTGGTCCAAAGCAACGCCGCTGTTGTTAGGAGTGCAATCCGTGAGGTTGTTCAAGGTGTCAACCTCCCCACGCGAGACAGGACGGACATCCCGATTAGAGTTCTTGTCCAGGAATTGGTGTGACGTCAGGTGTCCATCATCTCCAGGACGAACTGTGTAGAAGAGACATTAGTCTTATAGGAGGTTTGAAGCCACGCTTTTTGCTGTACAGCTTCACAATGCTAAGCGCTCATTTACATAACATTGAAACTTGAAGCTAGTCTTTTGCATCAAGCTGGGCAGTGTGAACAGAGCTTTATTCTATCGCCCAG
>NC_139941.1:32293729-32298729 GCF_963454915.1 Gymnoscopelus microlampas
TAAAGATAAATAAGGGAGAAAAATATACAGCATGAGAAATAACGAGAATCAGAAAGGAGGAGAGGTTTGAGCAGGAGAGAGAAAGTGTGTACCCATGTTAATTTAACAGACTACTAGACCCTCAGAGGTAAACTGCAAATGCATTCTCTTATTTGTATTGCATTAAAATGTCCTAGTGTGTAATTTGTATGCTCTTAATTCTTTATCTTATGTATTGCCTTGTTGTTGAAATGTGTTATACAAATGCATTTGCCTTGCCTAAATTGACACTCAGGATTTTGCTGTGAGTTGAAATATGAGGTGCTCTAGGCCTGGGTGTTCTGGGACATTCCTTACATTGTCTGCTCTAAATTCACTGTTGTCTTATCTCTGCTTCAGGACAGTGCCAAGACGACCAACCTGTCGGTGGAGATTCTGGAGATATTTAAGGCTGAGAGTGCACAAAATGTACTCTATACATTGAATGAATTAACACTGAGGATATGATTTGGCTGTGTAGTGTACCACAGCTGTGGGCCGAGGTACAGTAATGAGCTCAGACTCAACACAGACGCTGTGCTGCGTAAACTGAATTTATGATCCTAGACACTGCACCACTGCAAGCTTTGAAGTCGCCCTAATACACACTTATGTGTGTGTGTGTGTGTGTGTGTGTGTGTGTGTGTGTGTGTGTGTGTGTGTGTGTGTGTGTGTGTGTATGTGTGTGTGTGTGTGTGTGTGTGTGTGTGTGTGTGTGTGTGTGTGTGTGTGTGCGCGCGGCGCGTGTGCGAGAAACTACACCAACAAGGAAGCACATATTTCACTAATGAACACATGGCACTCACATACAAAACAAGTATGCAAAAACGGAAAGAGTGGGAATATTACTGATGCTCAACATGGCAGGGAAATAAACAGTGAGTAGGCCTATAGTACATGTAGAGTACAGCGGACAGAGTAATAGAAGGCAAATAGAAAGAGGGAAAAGAATATAAACTGTTACGTAATAATTTCCTTGGCAACTAGAAATAGATTGGCACATATAATAAATTAGAAGAACAGTGGCGCGTGTGCACACGTATGCACACACGCGTACATACGTACGCACGTACTGTACACATACAGGCACACACACTCACACTCACACACACATGGATGTATTCTGGGTGAATCATGTGGGAGAGACAGACTTAATGTACGATAGGACTACACATTAAAATACTGAAAAATGTATTTGCTGACCAGGAGAGATTTTGATTGCAGAGACAAAGCAGAAAAAGGTTATCATCGTACAGCAGTGGTGTGTTCTACCGTCAGATGCTGTGTACGGCGTATACCTTGAGATTTTTTTTCGTCGCTACCGTATACCTTCAAAAACTGTTTCATCCATTGAAAACGCGAGAGCGTATACCCACGACCACGCGCATCGTATCGTAGCGTATACCTTCCGAAAAAAACTAGAACACAACACTGTCGTACAGTATGTGTGTGTTTGTGTGCGTGTGTGTGTGTGTGTGTGTTGACATTATTACACGTTGCCAGGTAACTCAGACAGAATGTGGAATCTTAATCATCAATTATCTCCTGACTGATAGCAGCATGTGCGGCTATGAGCCAAGAATAGATCAACTATGATCAACATTTGGGTTAACCCACGGAGACAAGATGTGATACAGTATCAGATAACTATTTGTAAACACACAGATGCAGACATCTCACATATCAAAGAGTGTCTATTCCAGTCCTCATCATTGAGAGAGGGGGTCAGCGTGAATATTCCTGCATTGTCTCTAATGTCAGAATTTACACAGTGAAATCCTGAGTATTCGTTTAACTCTGAGAGTGTACAAATGTAACCAAATGGACCCGGGTAAGGGATAAACACTGAGGATTTTACTGTGCAAATTTGTGTTGTGAAGTACAAGTGATGCTTTAATTTCCCACTATCAGAACCTGGAATTGAATACATAAGGTGCTTGCATTTATTTATCTTGACTGATGCTTGTTTTGTTTAACCATCTAGTTTAAAATACAGAGAAAGCATAAAAACCTTAAGCCTAATTATACTCTGAGTACCATGATATCGCTTGCCGACAATAAATTAATTTCAATCTACTTTTAAGCTTTAGAGTAGAAGGTGAGAATTTGTAAAGTAAGAGTGGGCAAAGAATAAAAGAGCGAAATACTCCACTAAAATCCAAACTGAAATTCCAGTAATCCTGGTCAGCAATTTAAGTCTCTAATCTGGGATGTCATCAAGAGATACTTTATGGAGCTCCAGTGACAAAGAGAGGGAGTAGTTTTTCTGGTTCAGGTGTCTACTTCTACCAAACAAACCTATAGCGCGCGCGCGCACACACACACACACACACACACACACACACACACACACACACACACACACACACACACACACACACACACACACACACACACACACACACACACACACACACACACACACACACACACACACACACACACAGAGAGAGACACCCCAAGAGATACAATTTGACTGAGTTTTGAGGATTGTTGAAAGGGAGATGAAATCTTGTCACTGTAACAGCATCAATCCATTCTCTTCACATACTGTTTTGTATTATGGTAGCTGTATCATGCCATCTAGTGGTCAGTTGTTATTTATGCAAGTCAGTCAGTCATTAGTTTTCTTGTTAAGCAAGAATATCTGAAAGGTTACACTAACAATAAGACAAAATAACTGACAAAACAAGACAGCAAGGAGAGGAGAGGAAAGGAGAGGAGAGGGGAGGAGATATGAAGCAATAGGAAGAGAGAGGGAGAGAGGAATGATGAATATGCACACCCGTACCCATGTCACCTCTGGGAACATCACATAGTCAGCACATCTCTGGTTTCACTGAGGTAACCATTAAGTGTATGTAACCATTCATTTGCATGGTACAGAGGAGTACAGCGATTGGCACAGTTCCTGTAACTAGGTCAGCTAAGATGATATTACTCTGGGGAAACTCAGGTCTTCGATGCATTACATCATGAAAAATGATTGTGCATTAAGCCAACACACACGCACGCAGGCACGCACGCACGCTGGCACGTATGCACGCACGCAGGCACGTATGCACGCACGCACGCACGCACGCACACACACACACACACACACACACACACACACACACACACACACACACACAGATAGTGGGAAAGAGATACATAGAGGTGGACAATGAAAGAGAGACAGTCTGGCAAAGCCCGAGAGACAGAGATCACCGGGTGCACCGAGGAAGAGAGATGGATGTGTGATCAACAACTGTACTGCTGATCTCATTACCTCCATTTCAGAGGAAAAGAGTGAGAGGGAGATAAAGACAGATAGAGAAAGAGAGGTGGGAGTTGCCTATATATGCTGCAAATCCTTTGATGCGTAACTGGGATGCATTTTCAGTGTTCACATCCTACTATCTAGCTGCATTTTTTATACAAGACCCAGTTAAGCTACAATCAGAGCAAGAAACTAGCATGACATAAATAGAGCTGGGCTGAATGGAGCCACTTCAGCCTTGGTGCACTCACACAGTACTGTATAGTACTCTAGTCTACTTTATAATCAGTGGTGGACAAAGTACTCAACCCCAGTACTTGAGTCAAAGATATATATAGATAGTACTGGTCAAATATTACTCCGCTACAAGTGAAAGTTGCTCCGTCAAACTTGTACTTGAGTTAAAGTACTGGAGTACTTGCTTTTAAAAATATTCAAATATTCAAAAGTACAAAGATTTTCCATAGGTGTTTGTGGATAGTGTGGGATAGCATGAGCTTCCCCGGGGGATAGAGGGAGAAAGAGACCTGCACCATCTTTCTGACAACACGTGGCACACGCCACTAATGTTCATAATATGCACATCTTTGAAAAATAGGTACCTACTTTTTTGTTGCAATTGGATATTGCAGTGAAAAACCTTAAATTAAAATTAAATAAAATTGTGGGTTCATGTGGGGCTTAAGTAAGGCCTCAGTGGTCAGAGCGCACTTTGGTCAGTGGTCAGAGCGCGTTGGTTAATAGGGTAAGTGATATTCCTTTGTTAAAATAAGTGTTAAATAACTATATATTCTGATAGTAATCATTGCTATAAAGTGTTAGTTCCGTAACAGGGGTCTCCTCGTCTCTCCAGGTCGGTATACCAATTTTATCCAATCAGGAGAGAGAACTCATACAGGATAAACAAGTGAAATTGGAAGTGATGACACAAAGAAATGAGCAGACAAAATTGGAACTGGAACAATATAAAATTGAAGGTGATAAACGGGCACTCTCTTGAAAATTTTCAACCCACCTGAACATTTTTTTTTTTTTTCGTTTATTCAGCTGGAGAGAGATCCTGTTCTTGAACAATCACGCTATTTAAAAAAAGATCCTTGTGCACAATATTGCCTAATTTCTCATCTCATTATGCCAGCAATGATTGCTATTCACGCCACTGCCCTGACTTAAGTAAAAATGCAACACAAGCAGCCAACACAATCTCTACAATACTCTCCTACGCAGAGTGTTGGACCAATGTTACAGTATAGTCAAACATACAAACATGGTGTCATTGTGCACAGCAATACGGGGGCACAAAGGGCACACAATAACCATGGTGTCTGTAGTACTGTACATGCATGCACACAGAGTAGGCGAGACAACACACACCCTTGGCCCACTGTTCTTCGGATTCATTCAAATTGAATTAATTCTCTCTTTATCCCAGATTCCATTCCCCAGATCTTGCTGCTTCCACAATATGTGGGTCTATGGGTGCACAAGTACTTCAGACCTCTGTTCAGCCTACTGCAGGATGGAAGGAATGTGAAATGCACACACAGAGGGCACTTCTGCTTCCAAGTGATGGTACTCACATGTTTTACTAAAGTAAAAGTATCAATACTGCATTGTAGATATACTCTGTTACAAGTAGATCAAAATATACTTAAAGTACCAAAAGTACTCATTAAAGTATTATGCAGAATGTCCCATTTCAAGTTTATGTATAAAAATC
>NC_139941.1:32301229-32326229 GCF_963454915.1 Gymnoscopelus microlampas
TCTTCCTGTGTTGGCTGAGGGAGCCCCCCATGTCGGCACTCAAGGGCGAGTTCTGCTCGTGTGGCGTCTCAGTTTTATCCCAGATGCTCTGTATGTCCTTCAGAAGTTCACTTCTGCCTCCTCTTCTTTGGACTGTGAGAGTTAGCGGCCAAGCCACTCAACCATGCCCCTTATCTCATCTCATCTCAGCCAGCACAGCTCTGTATTTCATGACTGACACAGTACTTCCACTTGATAGACCTTCTCCCGACTGAAGTCCTCTCTTCCTCTCTCTCTCCTCATCTCTCTTTGCTGATGCTGTTTTGTTTGAAAGCCCAGGAGTACAGTTCACATTAGAACCACTCAGCTAGCAGTCCCCGCCTCCCTCCCTTTCTCTCTCTCTCTCTCTCTCTCTCTCTCTCTCTCTCTCTCTCTCTCTTTCAACCCTCTATCCTCTCTCTCACACAGGCCACAAACAGGCCTTCTCGTATAGAGCAGATTACAGTCACTTGTTAAGCACTACATGACCTATAGAGAGATGTAAATAGATAATATTGGGAGGGCCAATTGTGCCAGTTTAAAAGCTAGCACAATAATAGCACTCAGTGAGAGTTAGATGGGAGGGGGGGGGGCATTGTTCCAGAGAAAAGACTCACTCTATTGTCAGTCAACAGAATAACATTTTCAAAGGACAAGGAGAGAGGGGAGAGGGAGATGGAAAGAGGGATGGTGGGAGGAGGAGAGGACAGCGGCAGCAAAACACAGCTTCTCTTGTTAAACTACCTGCTGTGGCCCAGAATGCAATAGGATGCCTTCCCTCCCAGGCCCTCATTAGCATAACAAAACACCCATCCATAGACGCATGCATGCATGCACCTGTTTTATTATTACAATGTATGATGGATGCTTCAATGTCTTAACTGTCAGCAGAACTTTATAACCCATAAACTAAATTAAATTAAACATTGCCCTTACAACATCCATTCCATGCCACACCTCACAATGACCATACAATAACAATATAATCACTGTCACATAAAAGCCATCTGCAAAGAGCTTGCAAAACCCTGTTCTGTATGTTCTGAATGTTCTGTATCAGTGAATTTGATTATGCTGGATTAAAAAATCACGATGTTCGATCGATTACTTCCAATTAAGTGCAAAGTGCAGACCTATGAGTCATCCCACTGTGTGGATGTAGGGATAGTGGTTTATAGAAGAGCTGCTAGTAAAAGAAGCAGATTAACAATGCCAGCCTCATCTCATAATTAAACCTGTCTAGTGCTGGTGATCTCCTTTGATATGGACAAAAAGGTACATTTCTGGAATCCGTCTGTCTGTGTATGTCCTCAGTTTTTGCCCAGTATTGTGATGCCAGACATCACAGTAGGCTATTGACGATATATGTTGCTTCAGGCAGCACTACATGTGAACCAGCAGGTGTCCTACCCAACACCCCAGGGGATCAATTTCTCAGTGGAAGAGTAGGGAGAAGACCACCTCCACTGCAGATAGTTATAATGCATTAACATACTAGAATGGTTAAAATATAATTGTATTAATTTGAATAAGTAATAAATTAGTAAACAAAATAAGTTCCATCATAAGCTTATTTTCATGCTGGCCTTAATTAGCTATTTCATTTGAGGCTAGCTAGTGCTGATATGAATAGGCTGGTCTTCGAGATGAGAGATTAGTGTAGGCCTATAGGCCTATATTTACTCCCACTCAAGTGAACCACGAGTCACGCCTTTTCCACTCTGAGGTCTTGATCTACTCCCACCGTGAGCCCATTTTCAGCAGTATAAACACTCCATGCACACACAACAGCATTGAAAGTCAATGCATTACAAAATGCTATGAATATTTCATAATCGACATGAATGGGTAGCTACTACAACAGCCACTAAAATAGCTTTGACCTCGTTTCATCAGATAGTCTATCATCTCCAGACTGGCACACACTGCACTGCTGTGCATTAATGTACTTGCTCCCTTTATTACATCAAGTATCACCGTTACTGGATAGTACAACTGGAAAGAAGACAAAACAAAACTGACCTCAAAACGTGGCACATGGTTGAGGACGATGGAAAGAACCCAATTTACAGTGATGAAATACCTCATAGATTCTGAATCTCTCAATCACTGTAGTGCAGCATTCCCAACCCACCTGTGGGCCGGGCTGTGAGGATATTGCAAGTAGGACCCCAAAACACGAGATTTTGATGATAATATAACGATATATATAAAACGATTTATATATATAAAACGATATATATATATATATAGATATAACGATTTAAACGATTTAAACCTTCAAATTGAACTTCATTGTGATACCGCTAAATAGGACCTTAAAGTATACCATTACTGATCTCATTGATCCAAGCCAAAACACATCGATTGATTGATTATTGAAATAAACCTGCTCTGAAAATGGATGGTCAGATTCTGGGTGGGCTACAAATGCCCTTCAAGATTTTTAAAGGAACCACTGCTGTATAGTGTGAGCTAATTAGACCACTAACCTCATCCTGTTACAATCCTGCAGGGATTTATTTACAGTATGTGTCAATAATCAATATATTGGCGGAGGAAACACAAAAAACAGTATGCTATTAATATTTTATTATGGCACACACAACATGTAACCATACTTATAGTCTCTCTTAATAAAAACAAGAATTTATTTTTGGTTTAGACCAATATAGTGGTATGAAGTGCAAAACAGACTGGTGAGAGCCAGTTATTGAGTGGGGATCAATGATTACGGAGGCTAGGCTTACAGGTGTGGCCATCCGTCTGATCCATTTAGTATGAGACAGTGAGCAGTCATGGAGTTTCAAGGAAAACACTTTAAATGTAAACTGAGAACACTGTCTGGAGTAGTAGGAGATTTAAGTGTAGATCATATTGCAAGGAAAAGAAGTGCTGACATGTATCTGCACATCAGAACAGAATAATTAATTGTGAGAAGTACAACTTACAAATATTACAGGGTATAGGTTGTGGGGCAGTGCCAATGTCTAGTATATCATATGAAACTTTAAAAATAATTTACTCAAGTGGGGAAAGAAGAAACAGATGCATACAATACAGGTGAGGACAAGAACGTCTGTGCCCTTGGATTGTGCAAAAAAATTAAATTGTGCATATTGGACATCAGTCTGCCAAGTAAATGAGCTTACATCAGGATAGGGAATGTATTACTGCTGAGGTTGAATGTTGGGGTTAGCAGCAGGAAAGCAGAGAGAAGAGAAAGGAGAAGGCTTGGCACACACACCTTGGGGTGTTACTGACCATGTACAGCAGAAATGTACTGCCCACACTCCTACGTGACAACACTAAGCAGTTCTCCATCAAGCATCCTTTTTTCCCAACCATCTGCAATTCTGACAGATTTCTTCAAAAGACAGCTTTCACCGAGCCGATATAAATATCTGTCATAAAAGCTTCAATGCATAGCCTTCGCTTCAAACAAACAAAAATGCGATAAGAACAAAGGCATGGTTAAGTTTACTTTCCATGTCAGTAAGAAAATGGTTAGAACTGGGAAATCAAAAGGACAAAGTGACATAATTTATATATTGCACAAAAATTCCATGAGCAGCATCATTAGCTGTAAAGCAGCCTATATACTGGCATACAGTATAAACATCAAGATGATGTGTAATGGACAAGATGCAAATCTGCATTATCCTTGCGGGAAACAAAATGTACTTTAGTAAAATACAATAATAAAGCCTGATTTATACTTTGGCACATGCTGAAAATAGCCAATCTACATCCTCACAACATGTCGCGGTGCGACGTGTTTTGAGATTGTAGATATATTTTCAGCGTGCAACACCGGCGTACGGCAGTGTAAATTAAGCGCAACTCTACCTGTTTTGGACAAGGGATATTAAGGATTCTAAGGTTTTACGCAAGGTCAAACTAGCCCTCTAAAACAACCCGCGTTGACCTTCTGTAGAGAGACTGGTCTAATTTCTACAGGTGGTCTCACGTGCTTGAAAGGAAGATCAATACTGGCCAAGAGATCCTTCATCATACAAGTTAAAAGACAACATCTTCCACAAAGTTGTCCTTTTTTTCACAAACATAACAGTAGGTATGGCTCTGGATAACCAGTAAGTGTGTATATACTGTATGTAAAGTATGTATGTGTTTTTTTTGTAAGTGAAATTGCACAGTAAAAAAACTACTAAACTAAAAAAAGCCTAAACCCCAAAATGAAAATGCTGATATGAGGCATGCCCATGAACACTGGCTCAATTAGAAACAAACTTCCATCTGTAGTCAGAGCCTTTAAGAAAAAGTTACTTTCCATTGTGAACCTGAACGGTTCTTCGGCGCCTCCAACAGAGGCACTCAAGTGAACAACTCGCTGTGCGAGTTGATATTTCGGAACTAAATCACCCTCCAAAAGCCCCTGGTCTGAGGAGAGGACACTTGGACGACAAGACGGTCTGGGAGAGGATTGTACAGCCTATGAACTTTGGCCGATCTTCCTTCATTTGTTTTGCGTTTTTCATTAACTACCGTCGGTCGTAAAATTGTCAATAACCAAGTCTGCGTTCATAGAAATGTTAATGCTGTTGAGGCTGCTCAAAGGGAATCCCCAGCTTGTCGTAGATCTCCTTCAGCAGCAAAAGAGCTGTGTCCTCAGATTCCCTGGCAGACAAAGAGAAGAAGACATTTTCAAAAACACAAAGATGACCTGATAAAAGACAATTAACTAAAATAAAACTAAACAGCAAAATAGATCTGAAACAAATAGTCCACAACAGAGCACTATTATCCCATCCTCATATTCCCCATGTGTATGTATGACTCACCAATAGCAAAGGTGAGACTGGATGGCAAACAGGTATTCATTGAAGCTTTCAATGGGCTTTTCTTGCAGTACGTAGTCAATCCTTCGTCCTCCATTCAACATCCCCACTTTGATATCACACGCCTGTGTTTCCTCTGACGACATTGGAGACTCTGCCTCTTCGTGCATGCCTGTATTGACAGGGGTAAAACAGGGGAAAATATGATGAAGGATAAATAACCACATCCCTTTGTGAAAAGAAGGGAACAGTTTAACTAATGGACAGGGGAGAACTAATACACTGGAGCTACTGTCTTCTGCAAATCCTGAATTTCTTTTTAGATACTTATATGCTTATTAGGTTTTTCTGTTGGTTGCTTTGTACTGTATTGTGCCCTAGTTTACGTTTATAGGCTGCGATCAGGATGTATCTTCTATGTTCTGGGTGGGACTTATTTTAATATGTACGGTTTTTAATGTGAGTTATTTTGAATGTGAATGCATTTACCACACCAATAATTTCCCCTTGGGGATAATGAAGTTGACCTCACCTAACCTTATATTATTTTTCATGTTGTACTATTAGCTGCAGCATAGAATACGATTTCCTATTTAATCCGACCTTCAGGTGTAAAATAGGGATTCTTTTTAATGATGTAGATCAGACCATGTTAAGGGTCTGTCGTCTGATGCTCTGATCTACTCTGAATAAGTGATCATTGTTAAAATAAGTCTTAAATAGCTCTATATTCTCCTAGTAATCATTGCTATATAGAGTGTTTGTTTCATCCTATCAGGAGGAGACAGAGGCCATACAGGATACAGGATAAACAAGTGAAATTTAAAGTGATGGGGGGGGGAGTTTTTTTTTTTTTTTTAACCAGGATGCTATAAAAGTTTAAGTGATAAATGAGTTTTCTCTTTCCTGATTGGATGAAATTTGTGTCCCACCTGAAAATGTATTTTCTGTTTATTAAAGAGCTGGAGAAACCCCTGTTATGGAATAAACACAATATAGAGCTTTAACCTGTTAACAAAAAAAGAAACGTACTGATAAATATGCGGTAGTAAATTGTCAGATATTATTTCCCACATGAAAACATTAAACCATGTAGTATATGGTTTAATTGCCATAAGATCAAAGAAACATGATACAATCACTGGCACTGCTTTTTTGTTAGAAGAGTGAGAGCACTGATGTGGCTTATAAAGCCATGTACTGCCGTTTTGTTCATAAATCAGTAAGCAATGCTTTCTTCTTCAGAACTCTCAATGGCTACTTGTAACTTGTATCTCTTACTTACACTGATGTTACAGGCTTGTATTTCCAGACAGTATTAACATTTCACTCAGCAGTGAGCAGTGTCTTATTTCAACTTACACAGTATTGTGTCATTTACACCATACTGAGAGTGACTGAGACAAGCTTAATGTAACTTTGTTGGAGGTAAGTCTGACTACTTCAACACTACATATTTCATGACCATCTCCATCTATTCCTTAGGAGACATGTAAGGTATGGGAAGAAAACATGTTTTGTTGTACCTTCGGTAGAAGTATCTTAAATTTAGATGGATCCCAGAGCCGCAATGTGGAAGCGGGGCAATGTGGAAGCGGGGTAAACAGATGAAGAAAGAAGAATGGAAACCACAAACAGACAGAGAAAATGAGGAATGAAATTGAATTGAAGAACGAAAAAGTATGAATAAATTGGAAGTGTCAACAGCAGACGGAAGGGAGGACCAGGAAAAGGTCTAGTAGTGTTAAGGGATAGGGAATGAGGGATGAGCGTAGAGTAAGATTAACATAGCATTGCATGGAATGTGAGGGCCTACGCTACACCTACAATAGTGTAGAGTTAGGCTACATACAGTATATTGTTTACATACTGTAGGACCTACAGTGTGTAAACAATATACTGTATGTAGCCTAACTAACCTACAGTGTAGGTTATATCATTTAGCTTAAATCAGTCACACTACTGATTTAACTGATACGAGAGGAAATATTCTTCATCAATAACCTAGATCTTCTTGTTTGCAATAAACCACAGTGGACAGTCAGTGGTCATTCATCTTCTGTTTCCCAGTCAATGATGACACTATTGTACACATCAAAGCCAGAGAAACCAGTCAATTGAGTAGCTGCAGGATTACACCTCTGAATGAATGCATGGGGAACTGAGGCTGAGTTTTGACAATGTCAGATCCTGTCTGGATGGGTTAGGGAGAGCCCTAACGCGTTCAAACAGGATACATGACTTGACCTGGGCTGGTCACATCACATGGGCACCGTCCTTAAAGCTGGAACACAACAGCTCTTCTTCCTCCGCAGTCTCAAGAGGTTCAGTATGGACTCCATGACACTGTGCAACTTCTACAGGTGCACCATGGAGGATTTCCTGATTGGCTGCATCACTGCCTGCTACAGAGAATGCTCAAAATACGACCACAAGATTCTGCAGAGTGGTTAAACAGTGCATCACCAGCACTGAGCTGCCAGCCATGCAGGACCTCTACATCCAGAGGAGCAGGGTGAAAGCCCAGAGAATCATCAAAGATCCTAGTGACCCCAGCAATGGACGGTTCACTCTGCTACCGTCTGACAAACGGTACTGGAGCATCTGGTTATGATCCAGCAGGCTAAGGAACAGTTTCTATCCTCAGGCCATACAATGTCTGACATTAAAAAAAAGTTAGATAAACTGTAACAGGACTACAGTTTACAGATACGGGTTGTGCAGATTCCGTTCACATTTTGTATTGCTATTTCTAATATTTATTGTAAATTTCAGTAGTATACAGCACTAGAACATTAGAATATTCTGCCACCGATTCACTTTAATGCCATGACTGTGGCCAGTTAGGTGACTGTGGATCAACTTTTGTAAATAATGAAACACATTTGTATGTCTATAACGCGGTTGCAGTACATGTATACACCTCCTAATGCGTAACTAATATGTTCTTTCCAAAATGTTACTAGACCACAGACTTGTTCCTCTCGTAGATCAACTGATGCTTGCATGTCAACCAGTTATGCAAGCATCAGTATAAATATTTAACAGTTAACTGGAGGGGACCCAAGTCAACTATCCTCAGTTTACATTTAGCAGACAAGTCTGGCCTCACATCAGAAGAGAACAGGTCCCTAACAAACTGAATCACCTCTGTGAGATATTGCGGCAATCAAATCTCATTGCAAAAGGTGTTTTTTTGTTTATCCTAAAGACTGACATCACAGGAGTGATCTGTGGGGATTATGAATACAGTTGGACAGTATTTAGAAATTGATCATTTAGTTTGGACTCGAATCAGTGGTAAAGATACAGAATATATTCTGAGAAGAAGACAGTGTTTCCATCATGTCAATAACAGTTTTATAATTTCCCTTAAATCCCAAATAAACTCACTTAAGTGAGGGGATGAGAGCAGCTGTCAGAGAGAAGCCACTCTCATTGTTGCTGATAATGTTGCATCACCAGGTTATCCAGTGCCAGTGGCGTTCCCTGGATTTACATTTAGGGCAGGCGAGATCCCCCCCCCCCCCTCTATTACCCCCAAAAAAGAAATTTCAACTCAATCGAAAATCGCCGATCGAAAACCGGCGAAAGTGGCAGTTTTCAAGATGTTTTGGCCATTATCTCTGGAACTGAAGGTCCAATCTGCTCAGTTCAAAGCGTGTTGGTTTTCTATTATGGTTTAATTCTCTGATCCGGTGTAGAGCCCGTCTACTGTATCCAATACTTTCCTAACACATATACAGTCATGTACACACAGACTACTTCATTATCCGCTCTAGACCGGATAAGCAAAATGCAAAGTGATTTGATGCCAGTCTAGCTGTTGCCGATCTACATTTTTCGGGACTGAATGAGGTTCAAGTCAACTCCCAAAAAAGATCAACAGATCATGCTTGAAATTGCAGCTGGCTGAAGTCGGTGACTTGGCCAAGTACAAAACATTCAGCTCTGCCCAGGAGATTGCCCAGATTTCTGACAGCATTGCGCGCACAAAAGGGGCGGCTGCTCAAAGAGGTTTGTTTAACTTGTGTTAGTTGCCATGTTCAGAAGATCATTCTCCAGCTTACATTTTAAAACCTGGCTGCAAAGCACTATGAGTCAGTCGAGGCTGACACATCTTGCTGTAATGCATGTGTAAAGTAACATCCGGGATAGATTGGATATAGCCTACCGTGATACATTTCATTAGCAACACACCATGGCTATGTTTGTTGCATTATAATTCCAGGCAAGACATTATTTAACACTGCCGCTGTGCAGTTAATGTCTGTGGCTAACATGGGCTTGTTGTTGTGCCGTGCAGTTTTGGTTGTTAGTGTATTAGCTTATTCTGCGCCTGGATTTATTGTGAACAGTACACCTACTATATGCTGCACTAAAAAACTAAGCAATGACATCATATTTCCACTTTTAGTTGGCAGCTCCCCTCTGCTTAAAACCTCTTCCAGCGTGCCTGCCTTGAACCTACTATAAATAAACAGCAGACAAGGAAGCTCAGAAGAGAGTTCTCTGTATATAGTGGGATGGACTCGAGTAGTTGATAACAACACTATCCAACAATGAGCTGCAAAGTGTTCATTCACTCAAGTCATTGTAGCCATGTACTTCCACTGGCTTACCTTGGAAGTAATGCATATGAAGGGCCTTGGGCCACTCCAGCATTTGAGTCCAAAAATCATCCCTTTTCTCGTCCCTGTTAGCAGAAGCAGCGCCTACCACTGAAGGTGAGGTTAAAGCGGAGAGGGAATGGGCTACATGCAGGGAGGGAATAGTTTAGGAAGAGACAAGATTAGATGTACATGGGCAAGACACAAGCACAAAATCCATACATCCAAACACCCCTACCATCACACACATGCAGACATAAGTACAGTTAGGGATGCTAGCTTTATACCAGGTGGCCCTTGTAGGTTTTCTTCTGTTGTGCTTTCTCCTTCCTCTACTGGGGGCAGTGCAGCCACAGGCAGTCTGGAAAAGGACTGCCACGCAGTCCTTAATGATCCCAAAACATTGTTCTTCAGGTCCATACCCATACGAGTCAAACTGTCTTTCAGTTCTACGGGACAGAGACAGAGATGTTATTGTTAAATTTGACTAAAAGGAATGTGAGCACAACTACCGTCACACATTAACTATAGGGCACTTGCCGGGTGCTCAGTTCCAGCTCTAAGCTTAAGGCTTAAGGTCATTACACACCGGCGATTATGCGACGATACGCAAAATTCGGACTCGGCCCGAATAAAAAAAAGACGCTTTTTCGCTCCGCGAAACTGATGTGGAAGCTTGCATTGACTTTATAAGGTTTTTAAAAAAAACGTATTATTCGCATGAAAAAATCGGCCCGGTGTGTAAGTACCTTTAGAGCTGAAACACGTCTGTTTCTTTGCCATGTTGCCTGTCTATTAAAATAAAATAAGAAGTGCCTGAATGGACAGAATGTGAGTGCTGGCTAGCATTCTATACATTGTTTAATTTGACACTTGATGTCCCGGAGTGCCAATAAAAGCCAACAGAAACAGGAAGACATACCCAGGTGCATCCTCTTGCGCCCCTTGTGGTGAGGAATGAGCATGGGCTCCAGGTCGCCCTCTGAAACTATCATGGGTTCTAAGCGGTATGCTACTGGGTCATACTAGAGATAAAGCAAAAGGACACATTTATTTATCAAAGGATTACGAACATTAAGAACACTTTCATAAACTCACCGCTTTATGATGACATGATTGGTGTTTGTTTCCTGTGGTACACGCTAAAACCTCAGCTTGCTCTGAACGTTTACTGTTACTACAGTACATGCAAGCTTAGTATAATCTCAAAAGAACTGCAAGGTAGTGAAACTGAGTTCATGGTAGTAAATTGCTGTCACTGCACTTCAAACAAAAAAGTAAAACAAAAAGCTGCCTTTAAGAGACTTTCCCCTGCCTGCTCTTGAGCTCTCGCCCTCCTCTATGAACTCAGGGATTATTTCTGAACATTATAGGTGTGAACTCCCACTTCAGATGATTGGTTACCTATAGCAAGGTAAAGCTTGTTCGGACTTGCACTAATTGCTAATGTTGCTTGTGCCAAAAATGTAGATCTGTGGGCATTAGAAAGCGAGGTGCATCTACTCACAGGGTGGTATATGTTATAGAAGCTCTTGCACGTGGGGAAGGTGTAGTTGGGATCGATGCGTTTAAGTCCACGGACGGTCAGGAACATTCCAATGGGAGAGCCAAATGCGAAAAAGCTCTGAGGTTGGAAAGCCAGCTGTGGGTAGTTAATGGATACCTGGAGAAATGAGTGTGCTCTTATAAATTTCATAAAACATTGATCGATTAACACACATTTCTAAAAGTATAGCATATATATATATGCATCTATAAAACAAAATCTATTGGAAGTTATTTGCAGTATGGAAATAGACAATGATGGTTCAGAACCATGAACAAACAAGTATCACTCAACATCAACAGACAAGGGGAGAGCAGGGAACAACTACACGTATGGGACAGGATGGACACAGGCACTGGTTTTGGCACTGGGTTTGTAGGCCTCCACAGCACAATGGATATAGCCACAATCCCAATATTGCATTTGTTTTCTCCTTACAGAGTGAAATAGCCACTATAAGCATTTGGCTCAAATTACAAAACATAATTCTAGAAGCCAGTCTTCTCTGACCTGACTGTGTGTAATGTAAAATTTATAGCATGAGAGAATATGAGAGCTATAACTACAGCAGGGACCCCTCTCGGGATCATGGGGACACAGTGTGAGACAAACCTGTCCCTTGGCTATGTCTCCATTGGTCTGTCCAGGCAAGCAAAAAGGGGGGAGAGAATCAGGAAGGTGACATATCACAGCCTTCATATACTTGTACTACCAGGCATCAACAAGTGTGCTGCAGCTCGCGCACGCTACCTGTCCAATGCCCACGTCAAAATATTCGTAGTCCACGGCGCTGGTGATGGACTGGGCCCTGAGGAAGTATGACTCGTGCGCCGTCGCCCCAAAAGACTCGTTACTGTGGTGATCATCTGGTGAGGGATCCTCCTGAGGTGGTACTTGCAGCCCTGGAGGCAGGAGTACGGTCGCTGGCTTACAATCCTACTTGGAAAGATGGACAACAGATTTATGGTCTCTTGACCCCGTAAAACATCATAGCGCTAACTGGAGAGTTTCAGAGTGTGTCTGACCTCTTGAGCACGTTTCCTCCTGACATAGTTCAGGATCTTCTTGCGGGGTCCGAGAGGAATTCCTAAATCTTTAAGGTCACTATCCTGACATAGCACCTTTAAAGAACAGAGAAACAGATATGCAACTCGGTAAGTCAATTTATCTTGTACTGTTTTTGCGTGTGTACTGTATGTATGTAAAGGTACTTATGCATGTATGTCTTTGTACTGTTATTTTTGTGAGAAGCTGTGTGTGTATGTGTTACCAGTGATTCCAAATCTAGATTCTCTCTCTGTAGTGTAGCCAGGTGTTCCTGTAAGCCCAGTCTGAGCAGAGCCTGCTCCAGGGCATCACAGGTCAAAGGGCAGGGCTCATCAGCTGCTGTCTGAAAAACAGAGCATGACAGATAACTAACTAACTTCTAACTGCACAATCAATAGAACTGATCAGATCATTCTTATCAGAACTTGTATCTGCCATTACGAATACTCCATTACCTCCTCCCTGACCATCTCGACTGATGCAGTCCTCTGATTGGTCAGAAGGTCAAACAGGATCAATGAACCTGATGACAACAGAGGAAAGGTCAAATGTTTCTCTTGGTTAAATTGAATCTTTTTCATAGCTGTGTGTGTATGTGTGTGTGTTCTGCATACCCAGGCTATGGCCGACTACAGAAACCTCCCCTGTGAACTTGGGGTGTCTCTGTCTAAAGAGAGTGTGCAGCTTGTTGACCTCCGAGGCCACTGTGTCCACTATGGTCTGACAGTAGGTGGGGCTGTTGTAGAAGAACAGGTCTAGAAGAGTGTCATTGGTGAAATGCCTCAGTCTGCTGATGCTGGGCAGAGTGATTCTCTGGATGTCCCTATGGTGAAAGGAGAGGGAAAGGAGTTTGACAATGATAGACACAAGAACAGGGAGAGTGCATGTTTCAGTAAGTACATTTTTGAGACATTTTAATAAAAGGTTAGAATGAAATAAACAATTTCACCAGTAAAATAACATGAGTAGAAAATGAGAGACAATACAACAACACAAGTCTGTATGCCCTGGTGGATTTCAAACTAGGGTTTCAGTGCATCGAGAAGAGTCTTTTAAGAAGAGACTAAACTAAAACCAACTGCATTTAAGACTTTTCAATCCCAGATATTAGAAAACACAATTTAAAACAAAAGACTATTTTCAGGACCTGCAGGCACTGAATAAACACAAGCCACAATCAAAGCACTGCACTTTACAGTTCTCTTCAGTACGTAAGTTAGTGTATCCTTACTCATCCACACCAGTGGCATCTCCATGCAGAGCGCTGTGCCAGTTGACCGGTAGAAACTCCACTCTGCCCACCGTGCCCTCCAGCTGGCCACGCTTGTAATGAGAGGCCAGTAGAGACAGGGATGCACTCCTAAAGTCATTCACTGGAAAGGAGGAGGGGAAAAAAACAGTTTTCCTAAACACACATAGACCCACCTACTGTACATGTCCCCCTCACGTGCACAGACTTTGCACACACAAATGCTCACTTACCACACTGTATGATGGATCTGAAGCGAAGGTCACACGCAGGACCGATTCCATGGACCATGAAGACAAGATGGTCTACCTTGTCTGGCTCACCTTAAGACAAGGAAAGTGGGAGTTTAGCCTGTGGCTGTACAGGTGTATGATCAAGAACAGTCCATGTTGACCATAATTCAATGGTGGCCATTTGGCTGTCACATCACTATAAGAATGGTGCACCGTGCAACACATCTGTGACATGATGGTTGGGTATTCAACTTTGTCAATGTACATTACAATTTGTATTTGTCCTTATTCAAATACACCAAACTAATAATATCACACACACACCATCTGGTATTTCCACAGAGACGTTGTCCACTCCCCTCTTGACGGTTCGAGGGCGTGTCTGCTCAGAGGGGGAGTGGACCCACTCATCCTGTAACCCCAGCGGCTGATACTGCATTATCAGCTAACATTATGGAGAAAACATAGAAGACAAATTAATAGTGTGATACATTATATACACGTATGTCTAGTTCTATATCTTGAAATTTGTAATACATTAATAATTATCTCTGCCAGGTTGGAGCGGCATGGGTGGAGAGTATGTCTTTGTATGTCTATGTGTTCTGCGACTAACCTCTCTAACTACTACACAGATCAGCGGCACGCTGCCAATAGGCCAAGGAACTCAGTCCCTGAATATTCCAGCATCAACAACTATGCAATTTTTCTGCATTCATAACATCTACCGACCCTCCAAGCTAATGGATAAGTGTCTGTCTGTGAGGCTTTGGAGTGGAACTAGCCAGTACGTCTAGCACAGTACACCACTGTGTTACAATTCCTCAGAGAGACAGACAGGCACACAGACATCGCATTAACTATGCATGTGCATGCGTAGCGCGCGCACACACACACACACACACACACACACACACACACGTATTACATGTGCGTGTGCGAGCACCCAACACAAACAAAGACAGAGACACACAATGGCACCTACGACATGTACAGTACCTGACAGTCTTGCCATGACATACCCAATCAGCTTTTGCTCACACAATGCTTACTATATGAAAGTGCATGCGTCCAACAACATTGGGTGGACGCAATGTTTCAAATCCTCCCTCTTATACATTCTCCCCATTATGTAATTCTTATTTTGCCAAACTGTGTTTTGTGCAACTGTAACAAAAGCAATCTCAATCTGAATACAGGTTATTGCGCTAATTTGTGAGCAGCCCTAACCTTGGGATTGTGCAGGATGACCGTCTCTCCTGAGGGGAATTCCAGCTTCCTCTTCCACTCATCCAGAGTCACAGCTATCATATAGGCCTCCTGAAAGACCAGAATAACGATACAATACCAATAAGGTTTACTTGTCAACAACCTTTTACACTTAAAATGGACCTCAAAATGCCACTGCAGATACCAGGAATAAATGAAGATGAGAAGAGGGACGAAGGTGTGGAGTGGAAGAGAGAGATTGGAATGATTGGGGGTCAACAGAGAAGAGAGAGAGGAGAGCAGAGCTGGTGAACCCAGAGGGCAGTGGGAGGATGCAGATGCAGGTTATGCTATGGTGTCAGATCGAGGTACCTCCAGACGCTTGCTGAAGTCTTCCGTGTAGGGTATAAACCTGGTGTCCTTGTCTCCTTTGTAGAACCAGGTGCAGCGACGTACCTCGGTGGGAGCTTGCTCCCAGTACACTGCGTGGCATTCCCTCTCCTTGACACGCACATCATATCGCTCTCCCTCCACGGCAACCACCACATCCTCCTTCTCCCCTACTACACATGAAATTCCTCTCTGAGTTACAAATGAATAAATTAGCAAGTAGGAATACAAATGGATAGTATGGGGCGTCAACAATGCTGGTATCGTTTACACAGGAAACTGATACGATCAACATAGATGAAACCTACATTTGAGACTCTCGAGCTTGAAAGGTTATATTAGCATTGGATCTGGTCTAGCACTGGATCTGGTATAGCATTGGATCTTCTTTCGTCGGACACAGCCAAGTGCCCCATTGGGCAGGGGGCCAGTGTTGGCAACAGGGCAGTTGTGATATCTCATCCTTCCGATTTCTGTTTATAGCTCTCTCTCTCCAAATAGTAATACATTTCAAAATGTCTCATTTATTTACTGGTTCAATGAGGTGTCTATGAAGGACAAGAATAGCCTAGAGTAAATGGTATTGTGAAAGTCTGCTCTAAGATAATCGGAGGCCAAATGAGTGCTCCTTTGGGAGAAACAGCCCAGAAAGCAACATGAATTATTAGCCAACCTGACTATGTTCTGTCCAGTGAATAATAATCTTTACTTTAACTTTACTTTACACACACACACACACACACACACACACACACACACACACACACACACACACACACACACACACACACACACACACACACACACACACACACACACACACTTACCAGTGGTGTAAGCATTCTCTAGTTTCTCAGAATCCTCTCTACTGAACGGATGCCATAAGGTGGTGTTGTCAGTCAGTCGGCAGTAAAACCAATGAGGGTGTACTTCTTGATAAGGGGGCGGGACCGACTCCATGTCCAGCATCTCGAAGGAGGAAGTGGATGAAGGGGTGGCCTCATCCAGCACTGGTGACAGTGACACCTGAGGAAATGTTATCTCAGTCAAAATCTATATGAACACCTGCATAACCAAGGCTCTCAACGTTACTTCTTCATTGCAGCGTTCAAGAATAAGGAATTGCATCGGACTGAGCAGGGTGTCCTTCCACTCAGCTCCTATCACAAAACCTGAAACCAATGGACAGTAGCAATGAGCAGCAGCTATGGGCAGGCGTCAGACCTTCCCTTGGTCAGATGCACAAAGACCCGCTTTGTCCTCCTCACAGAGCCATCTCCTCTCTTCTTTCCACACCTGACTCAGCTGCAGCTCGTAAACAAACCAATTGAAAGACACAGGATATCACACATTCAAACACAAGGCTATCATTCGCTGTATCATATGGCAAACAGAAACCAGGCTACATTAGCATCTGGCTCTCGTTAATAAACAGCCTACTGTCTCCTTTTGCTGTTCAACTTGTACGTTAGTTCCAAAAAGTGTGAGGCTGCCACTGACTGCCACAGTAAAACAGTCCCTGCTGTTGATAGATGGTATACCGAATATATTCACTGTTTTGACTGTTTACTATCAATACCCAATGTGTACTTACTTACTTACAATGTAGGTTGACTGACACTACTTAGCCCCAAGACATATACTGTACACTGTCAATAGGCTGTACATACAGGTGCATCTAAAAAATAAATAAAAATATTGTGGAAAAGTTCATTTCTTTCCGTAATATAATTTGAAAAATGAAACTTTCATATTATATTCTACAATCATAAGTGCAATCACAATTGCGCATAAAGTGAAATATTTCAAACTGTTTTTTTTATTCTTCTGATTACGGCTAAATGAAATTACAGTTAATAAAAATCAGAAATCCTGTATCTCAGAATATTCTTTAAGACCACTAAAATAAGGATTTATAATACAGAAATGTCGACCATCTGAAAAGTATGTTCATTTATGCAACTCAGAGTTTGATATTGTCAAGAGGAAGATGGGAGACACCAGACCAAACAATACAGATGAGATGAAGGCTGCTATCAAAGCAAATAGGTCTTCAATAACACCTCAGCAGTGCCACAGGCTGATCACCTCCACGCCACATTGATGAAATAATTTGTTCAAAAGTAGCCCAGACAAAGTATTGAGTGCATAAATGAACATACTTTTCAGCTGTATGCTGTAATCATCAAGATTAAAACAAAAAGAGGTTTGAAATATTTCACTTTATGCGCAATGAATTTAGAATATATGAATATATATATATATATATATTAGATGCACCTGTACATACAGTATATATGCATTAATTGACGAAAGATGTATGTTCATTGGTGGTGAAAGATTGGAGATTATACTTGAAGGGTTGCCAAATCAGAAAAGCGATTTGCAATTTCATCTCAGTTTAATCATCAACAGTTAATCAGATTTAAGGAAGCACAGTCATGCTTCAACAATAATAGAATTGAATAATATCATAGCAATACAAGTGGCATTCTTATATACACCTATTTTTCATCAGAAAATACCAAAATCTGCAATGAAATACCATGCCTGAGAACTAAATCAGATATGTAACAAAAAGTAGCACCACCCTATCCTGTACACAGAATGATGGCAGTGGACTTTACCTGCATGATAACATTCGCAAGTACGTGGCAACCAAAATCTGTTTACGTGCCTACTGCACTAAAGCCTTGTGAACTGAAAGCCATACTTGTGTAGTTACTAGATATTGGTATGTATATGTATGCCAACTATAGCCCAGGCAGGCCTAATATGTTATTGTCCTTGTGTCCTCTGACCTTGATGTGCCAAAAAAGTTAACATGTTTCAACATCCCCCAGTGCCACAAATAGAATACCACCAGGACGAGACACGTAAGTAGCAAGTACAGTGCAAGGTCTATGTTTGCACTACAGTCTATGGTTTGCACATGCATAGATATACAGTAGCTCTGGTCCATAGTGTGAACTCCTTCTATAACGCTATGGACCAGAGCTACATATAGAGCATAAGCATACACAGATACAACAAACACACTGTAATGGACACAAACAAATCACCTGCTCCCCATTTGCACTTCCTCCAACAGGGGTCTGAGTGGGGCTGTTGTCAGACAGGTCCTGGACGTTGATGGTAGGGGCAGCCTGAGAGAGACTCCCCTCTTCCCCACGGTCCTGGGACATCAGATCACCCTAACACACCACAACCCTCACACACTTGAAGGGTCCCACTCAAAGCTGTACCTTTAGTGAAGAAGAGACAGCCCAATGTAAAAGACGCTATAAAGAGATAATACATTATATTATGGCCAAAAAGCCATACATTTACCACGAAGACGAAGCTAAACTAGAAACGCATAGAAACTAAGTGGCTAGATCATTTCATTTGGTCTCATTTGGGCTAATATATAATTAGATTGACACAGTATTAAGAAGATTAACTAGAGGTAATCCCACTCAGTTCTCAGAAAACTGTGACGCCTGGTCGCTTGGAGACCACGCTGTAACGTTAGTGGTTGAGACAGACAGACACACGGACATCTAGGAAGATATAACCTTGACATTCATTCCCATGACTTGACTGTCCTCACTTTAGCATGAACACACACTCCTCACTCAGGCCACCAAGCCAACAAGAAGAACACGACAATCTGACTCAAAATCGTTGCTATAACGGGTAGCGGTTAGCTAACAGACAGTTGCGTATAGCTGGCTGAAGAACACTCACTTCTCACTTTTCAAGTCCAGGTGTTTATTGGCGTTACCAACGCGACTGGCGGCCGGCCGTTACGTTAACATAACGAACCACACATAACATTTACATTTGTATTTGCTCTCTCTCCAGCTGAGCTAGCAAAGGTGGATATTGCTCCTGGAGCCTGCGATTAGTTGCGCGCCAGTGTCGCGCGCGAAAACGACCGACCTACAAGCTCATCACGCGTAGCGACGCGACGCGCCATGAGCTTGTAGATCGGGGGTTTCCGCGCGCGACGCTAGCGCGCAGCCACCGTCACCGGACTCTCTCTTTTCCCGTTGTTTCGACCATGTGGGCGTGGTTTTGAGGTTAGGTTTACCGTTTTTAGACTGCAAGGTTCGTTAAGGTTAGGTAGTAGGGTTAGGCATCGTTTTTGTGAGGTTTGATTAATTGAGCACAAATGTAAGGACCCCAATAGAAACAAGCCATAGGCTTTCTTGGGTTTAAAATCCTCTCAGCAGACCTTGGGTTTAACTGCACTTTCCTGTGCTTTTTTTTGCAAACTGCTAATAAAGTATTCAATCAACCAATAAATCAGTAAGTTTAGGGGTTAGGGTTAGGTTTAGGCATTTGTGAGAGGTTAAGTTTAGGGTTAAGGTTGGGTTTAGGTATAGTTGTTTGTTTAGGGTTAGCCTTAGGTTTAGGCATAGTTTTAGTGAGGCTAAGGTTAGCATATAACCACGCCCACCTGGGCGAAACACCAAAGAAAGAGGGAATCCCCTACTGTCACAGGCAGCGACATGACATCATCAGGAACACGCCCCCCTAAAGATCCATATACGTCATGAATGTGTAATGTAGGGGAAAAGGGGGACTGGTGTTGTTGTTACAGGCTTATTATGCACTAGAAAAGCACATCAAACTAGTGGCGTTCACCATCATGGATCATTCTAAAGTCTGCCTGCTTCAGCACAGCTCAATATGTTCTTTGTGTTGGTGAACTTTGTGACGATCGAGTGAGATCTGCGGCTGGAGTTTCCTGTCTTGCAACAGCAGAGGTAAAAAAAAAAAAAAAAACTTAAAAAAAAACACAGTAGGCTGTCCGGTCAGTCCTATCAACGTGTAGGCCACAATGCTATTGTTGTTGGTTATCTTCTTGATCAAGAACAGGAATGTTTTCTGTGGCATTCTAAAGAATACCACCAGCCAAGGCACCTGCTCTTTGCCTGGCTACTGGTTTGGAGTGAGAGTGACTATTCACGTGTAGCCTATGTAGTAGTAGTAGTAGTAGTAGTAGTTTATTTTGGTCATAAAAAAGAAAAATACAATGTATTCATCTCTCATCATATGGATTAGACCAAAAAGGTGTAGGCAGAAGCCAATGGCTTATTTTGCCTATCCTTTTCACAATGGAAAAGGAATGTCATTTGTGTGTAGCCTAGTTAAGGCATACTTCATAAAGAGACAGTTAAAAAAACTGTGTCTGTCATGGTTTAAAAAGGAATGCATATTAAGGACATGCTCAATGGCTGGCTGGCTGCCCACTAAAACGGGTCAAATATATAGGACCCCATACAGGGAATAAAGTAAACTATGGTTCACATGTTTCCATTGCCACACACACACACACACACACACACACACACACACACACACACACACACACACACACACACACACACACACACACACACACACACACACACACACACACACACACACACACACACACACAAGTTTAAGACAGTAAACATTAAATATACACTGTACGCTTATAGTTCACACCTTTCCTCCAGGGCAGACTATGGGAGGGAGAGGGGAAGAGAAGAGAGGGAGGAGTGGGATAAGATGGAGGAGGGGAATGAGCCAGTATGAACAGACACACCCAGCCCAACAAAGTGAGTGAGAGACAAGGAATAATGTGTTGAGCAATGGGTGGGTGTGGCTATCTTACACAGGGAAAACAGATAAACTGAGTTTGCCAAGTGCGGCCAGTGTGGTAGGAGTTATAGTCCTGGATACACTATTATTTGAACGTTGCTATACTCCCGAACACTCCTGGGACACACACACACACACATTCACTCAGTCACTCTCTCTTGTGTACTCTTCCAGCAATCTGCAACCAGACTACAAGAGCAGCTTCCACTGCGGAGAAAACAAGGAAACAGAGAAAGACAGCCCAGTAAAAACTTTAGCAGACATGAAGGACAAAATGAAGAGAGGAGGAGCAACTGGAAGAAGTCAGGGGACGTCTGGTGAGTAACCCCAGCACTGTATTTTTCTTCTCTATTGCTCCACACTTTCTTCCATTTTTTCCCTCTTTCATCTGACTGGTTGTGCCTCCCTCACTGAACAGTGTGAGGAGGGTGGGAGATTTAGCACAACTCTGCTGGTTTGAATAAGCCCCAGTGCTACTGTTTTATCTCTGCCTCTCGCAGTGTTTGTTACTTCTTGGTTTAGGAATGTCTGCAGGAGAATGTGTTAGCTTTCTACGCAGCTGTAACGTGAAGCACTCCATGCTAAAATACTTTGATGCTACCTCGATCAAAATCCCATGGGAATATGTCAAAATTATGAATGTATTTAAGATACAGGCATCATTACATCTTGTCCAGTCATTTATTATCACACACAACGAATAGAATTATACCTCTCCTGTTCACTTTTCTTGTCTTTCTATTTTATTTAATCCCACTGTTCTCATGCATTCACCAATCTGCCTTTGGCCATGACATGATCCCCACCCCTCTCCTTCTCATGATGGATAGATGTGAGTGCTGTACAGTTGTTGTGTATGTTGGCGTTTCTCCAGTATAGCCTGAGGTGTGACTCCCCTCAAAGGGACACTTATCTCTAAGGGGGACAGGATGATTGGCAGATTATGTAATTTGGAAGAAACCATGTGAATTGAGTTTAATAAGATAATAAGATAAACCGCTATTAATCCCTGGAGGGAAATTCAGGTCACATAGCAGTAATAGCAGTGAGAATGAAACACAGAAGAGGTACAGGTAAGAGCCAAACCAAGATAAATAAGAATATACATAAAATACTGAGCTGCTGGCCCTAGGTATCTGCACTGGATCTCTGAATGAGTGAATAAGTGAAAATATGTACAAAGTCTATCAATAAATAAAAATATACAGTGAATATTATGAATTATCTATTGCTATGCTTATCAACACTGAGTATATGAATGAATGATGTACAATCTACATATCAACAGTGAGAGACGGCTGCTAGTAGTATTATGAGTTTAAAATAATAACAGATCAATGGTAAAACAAACACAGTATGCACTGAAACAATACTATGCTCTGTAGTAGCAGCACAGCAGCTCCAATAGGAAAGAAGCAGATCATTTAAGGCATGCACAGAGGAGGGGCGGTTTTCCATCCAATCACAAACAGAGAAACATTTTTTTCCTGGGTGCTGCTCAGGCACACACTGGGCCCAGATTGACTACAGGCACTGAGGAATTACACTGCTATAATTTATGGCAGTACATACTGTATCCTGAATATTTGGGCTCATTGTCCAGGTGCCATATGGAACATAAAAAATGCCTACATACAGTACCAGTTAGCATGCCATCTTGCTATGCAGGGCTGCAACTATTGATTATGTTCAAATTACTGTTTTGATTAATTGAAGGATTGAGAAGCGGTTCTTTTTTTTTCAACAAATTAATTAACCCCTATTTCATATTTTGACGCACAAAAGTGAAAATAGTGAAAATAGCCGCGATGCGACACATTGTGAGCTTGAAGATCTTCAAGCTCACAATGTGTCACATCGCGGCTATTTTCACTATTCTTCAATGTTTTTGACATTTACAAAAACTTTTCACCTGTAATAATGACATGCCCAAATGATGGATTGATTATACTTATTGAATTAGCAACTATCGATCATTTTTTAGAATCGATTCAATTGATTTGTTCAATTAACTGTTACAACCCTACTATGGTGCACACACATTTATGTGGTTTCAGTTTGCTGCTGTATGCTAATTTGCAAATGCCAGCATTGGGTGTGGTTGTCCCTTTGCCCTGAGATGGCAGGAAAGCTTATAGTTAAAATCAACAGGTTTAGTCACCCTCCAAGTTAACGAACACGCTGAGTCCTGCTCTTCCCCTATGTATGTATGTCTCTGCTTCTCGGTGTGTGTGTGTGTGTGTGTGTGTGTGTGTGTGTGTGTGTGTGTGTGTGTGTGTGTGTGTGTGTGTGTGTGTGCGTGTGCGTGTGCGTGTCCGTGCGCGTGCGTGCGCGCGCGTGTGTGTGTGTGTGTGTGTGTGTGTGTGTGTGTGTGTATTTGAAAGAGAGAGAGAGACACACCCCACTTTCATTTTCTCACACATTTTGTTTTACATGTACACCCTTCAGGCACTCTCACTCACACGCCCACATGTCCACAGGCATTATAGTACAGTTCATGACATGTCCTCAGGCATTATACTACAGCTCTTGATGGCAGAGGAGAGTTTGTGCAATTATGCCTCAGCTAAAACCATTTTGACAGGATATTGTTGGATCAATGGATAATTATGAATTCAGTCATAAAGCTCGTCACTCACTAAACCCTTGATACTCTGATTTTTTTCCAGTCTCAACAGACGTCCCAATATGCAGTATAAAAGTGCCTGTTGGCATCAAACAGGAAGAGGACACATCATTTCCTGTGAAGATTCAGGGGGCAGGAGTAGAACCATTTGAGATGCAGGTAAAACATCTCTCAGGGCATTTACCCAAGCTCTTGCTCTCTTATCACCTGTCATGTATCAAAATGATAAATTATCAAAATAATAGAGATGCTGGGAAATGTTTTTATAATGTGTTGTTGTTGTTGTTAAACCACATGTTTTGCAGGTCCATGGCTTTTGGCTGGTCCAAGATGCAGTAATGGCCCTGATGGCTAAAGAAGAAGTGTGTCCACGTTCCAACCTGTCTTTGGCACTGTCTGGGATGACTCTAGACCCCCTTGCAGAACTACAAACCCTGAAGGGTCTCAAACCAGGATCTTCCCTCCGCCTGGTTGAAGGTAACTTTTTCTCTGTTTCCTGCTATTTGTTTTCTCTTCCAGCTGGCATTTTACAACATGCAGCTCTGAAATCATGAGAAGTCAGTAAAAATCTGTAAATGCCAACAATGGTTAGCCAACAATGATTTTGTTGGTATGTTTGTCTTATTTATTTTCACACGGTTATCATTTTGCCTTTAGTTTTAGACTGCCAATATGTCTTTGTATACTTATTATAACATTTTATTATTTAATTTAATCAAGGTAAGGTTGCAATGCACAAATAGGTCAACACACGCCTAGTAAAGACCTTAACTTCACTTCTATGTAAAACCGTTGCCTCAGCTTTGGTGTCACATGATGTGGAAGTGACTTACAGTTGCTGTGCTGGTTTAGAGATCACATCTGTCTGCCAACAAGTTAGGCATTCTCTCACCTTCTAGCTATGAATGCACCAATAATAATGGCCCTGGTCTGTTATTTCACATTTAGCCTGTCATATTTTACCCTGTGTACAAGGTATGCCTGAATTAATTATATTAGTAGTTTACTACATGAAATACCACCCTTGAACAACCGTGTCATATAATCTGTCTCCTGCACATAATTACATGCTTGACTCCCATAAATCTTTCAGGAAAAAAGGAAATTGATCCCATGAGTGATTTATTTGGGTTATTAACATTTTATAGTGTATTTATAATAGATAGGCGTTGGTAATTTGAGGGAACATAATGTTGACATTTGAAAAAAATCATACAATTCTTCTAATCTTTAGATGCTTTAGACATGATTTGTGCACATGAATTCAGATCATTCTAGTTTGACATGATTTATCTGCATTTACAAATGTTGTACATGGATCATCCATTGCTGTGACAACAAAGAAAGCCTGTGTTATGTCTTTGGCAAATCGTGTATGTGTATATCATTCCAGAGCCCTACTCTCCCCGTTCGGCCAGGGTGCATCTAGGCCGTGTGCTGGAGCTACTGAGAGCATCTGGGCCTCAAGATGCATTGAAAGATGGATGCTCACCCAGTGTATTGGACACACTCACATACACACACACTGCAGGTACACACATCACACATCACACCTCACACTTACACATACACTGTGCACGTACATAAAGGATAGCATAAACAAAAGGTTCCTGGAACAATGCGAAATTTCTACAAA